>NC_138771.1:122625664-122873164 GCF_965119305.1 Pelophylax lessonae | reverse complement strand
AGATAGAGGTTAGTGGTTTTAGAAATAGTTATTTGTTTTGGAAGAAAAGTGTTCACTTGATCAGTTTAAAGCATTTATAGTTAATGTAGACAGAATGTTGGATGTGTATTTGGTCTGCAGAATCCAAAAATCAAGATATCCACATAGGAAACATATTAATATGATTGGTTAATAGAGTTTTACCTGTGTCAGTTGGCTCCGTGTCTGTGTTAATAGCAAAAGTTTGAGAAGCTTCTGAGATCATTCAAAATTGACAGACCGGTAGGTGTCTACTTTAATCAGTTCTGCATTTCCATAGACGTGTATACTAATGCAAAGCCTGTGTGAAGCAAACAGCAGCCCTTTCACACAGGCCATTACATTTGTTGAAATCTTATCAGGGAGTGTGAAAATCTCTAAACATTTGTTTAAAAATAAAAACATTTGCTTTAAAATGTAAATATATTTGTACATGGGGCATCCATAGAAACATATCCCATATGCGGTTTCTGCTTCCTGTTTAGTTGTACTGCGCAGTAACCGTGCTTCACTGGTCCGCTCAATAAAAGTCAATGGGTCAGCCTAGCATGGATTTTGTATATGTGACCACTAGAGGGCGCAAATATGTTTAGGTTGTCAAAATGTGTGTGACAGCATTCAAATAGAACAACAAACATACAGTATATCATGTCACTGTAATATATATGGATCAGCCATAACATTATGATCACCCACCATAACCAGTTGAGGCCTGGACTCCACCAGACCTCTGAAGGTAGGCTGTGGTATCTATCACCAAGCTATCAGTAGCAGATTGTTTAAAGTGGTTGTAAACCTCAGACATGAAACATTGAAAAAGCACATCCTTCTATAATGTGAACTTGTCGGTCTTTATCCAAAGGCCCGAGTATCATTTCTCTCCGCTACCTGGTTCCTCTGTTATCAGAGGGAGTTACTTCTGGCAGCTTTTCCTGACACCAAGGTAAAAAGGTGACAGGGAGCTGCAGCCTCTTAGACTGACTCATATTTACAGCTGTGTTTGTTCTCACACTGTGTAAAGGTGGGTATACCCCTTCTCTCCAATAAGGGCTCAGAGCGGTCAGCTCTGAAGACCTCAGATCTCCATTACCTGATTCTAGATCAAAGAATTATTTCCCGCTTTGTGTTTTGAGATCTACCCTACAGTACAGAGCCTGCAGATACACAGCTACAACTTATGTAAGAGGATTGGATTCATCTCTATCACCCAACGCTGGTCACTTCACTGGGTATATGTACAGGTTTACAAACCACTAAGTCTTGTAAGTTGCAAGGTGAGGCCTCCATGGATTGGAATGGTTTTTCCAAATACTGTAGCTGCTGACTTTTAATATTAGGACACTTACCTGTCCCGGAGTCCAGCAATGTCAGCACCGCAGCCAGTGTTTCCATTGGCTGTCAAGTGCTGCCGCCGCCATTGACCTGCAGCTTCACGGGTGGGTCCCTACTGCGCATGCGAAGCGCGCTGCGCATTCGGATTGGCTCGGCGGTGGGGGAAGGAGGAGGGGGCCAAACTTCAGAGGGACAGCGCCGCCTCCCGGAAGCGGGGAAGGGTACCTGGCACAAACAGGTACCCGTTCCAACCCTTCCCCCTGAAAGGTGGCAAATGTGGCACCCGAGGGGGGGGGGGCAAAAGAGTGGACGTTCCACTTTTGGGTGGAACTCCGCTTTAAGAACTATCACCGGTTTTCCTTTCTCGGACCACTTTCTGTAGGTCCTCCTGACCAATGCAGACCAGGAACATCCTACAAGGGCTTCAATTTGAAGTTATTCTGACCCAGTAATCTAGCCATTACAATTTGGCCCTTGTCAAAGTCACTCAAATCCTTAAGTTTGCCCATTTAATCTGCTTTTTACACAAAAATCAAAGGGTTCACTTGCTGCCCAATCTACGTCACCCACCTTAAGATGCAATTGTAACAAGATAAATCAACGTTATTCACTTTACTTGTCAGTGATCATAACATATTGGCTGATCGGTGTATACTTCCAGGTAGGAATTGCATTCAATTTGAAAGGTGTGGTCAACAAAAATGCACTACAGTTTTATTTAATGTATATATATATATATATATATATATATATATATATATAAAAGATACGGATAAAATCCTGAATGTAAATAAATGAATTTACAACAGCATCTTATGAGCAGAACAGGGGAAGCACTTCTGAATGTTGTGTCCCTAATCTCCTCATTACATCAAGCTGACAGACAGCATAGCTTATGTACCCCATAGTAAGGGAAAATTCCATTGCTTAAAAGCATTTAAAAGTGGAGCTTTACTCTCTCAATCATTATTAACTATTTTTAATCCTTATGCTGGTGGCATTAGTAAATAGATAGAAAAAACATAACATTTTAAAAACTTTTTAACATTTCTTCAGTTATTTCCTGGTTTTCATGTCTAGGCACATGATGTCATACATGCCAGGAGTCTTCAGGAGTGGAGGAGGGGTTTTTTCAGCTATGCACACCCTCCTCCCTGCATATTTGAGCTAAGGACAGATTCCAGGAAGTAAATGCCACATTAATCATCTACCCTTATTCAAGATGGCCACACTAGAAAAGCTAGGTGGTGTTTTTTAAAGTTATTTCTTAGCAAAAAAAAAAAAAAGTATAGAGACAAACGGATGAGCAATTATGCCTTATGCCTCGTACACACGCATCGATTATTGGCCGGGAATTTTCGGCCAACGTCCGATCGGCCGATTTTTGGCTTGTTAGTATGATGCTTCCGACAACCGACCCCGACTTTTCGGCTGAAAAAAATCTGGTGTGCAGGCTATAAAATTTTTGTTGGCCGTCAACACATTTTCCGTCAGTCAGTACAGATTTCGGCAGACAAAAATCTGATGAGCAAGACTGGGCATGCTCAGAGAGTAAAAAACACACGGAAAGTAAACCAGCACATGACATCACTTCTGAAGTAGATTTTTGTTGGCCGAGAAAATTCGTGTGCAGTCTAGGCACATTTCAACCAACAAAACACCACTCTGGACAAAAGTCGGACGATCGGTCGGCCGATAATCGTTGCGTGTACGAGGCATTAGATATTAAAAATCAAAAAGCGTTTTTGGTTTGTGCTGCTCAGGGGCAGCGTAGTTACACTAACTTTTTTTTTCCTGGCTCAGGCCTGTATAGCTAATTGGAGGTTCAGCTATAAGCAGGAATTAAAACGCCAAATCCCTACATATGTAGGTAACAAACAAAATTACAACATTTTAAGTGTTTAATAACAGAGTTGCTGCGTTTCTAATATTAGAGTTATGCAACCATTTTTAAAACAATGTTAGGTGGAACAGTGCGATCATTTTCTTTTATCAGGATATGTAAAAGAGAACAACGGTATTCTGACAGATTGCAGCATGTTACAGTGCCACAGATATACAGTCATGTGCTGTTTTATGGAACATTCTAGGACTAAAAAAAAAGACTCGAGGGTATTTTCACTTTTGCAGTTAAATTTGAGAAAACCTCACAATGTGTGTTATGTGTTCCCATTTACGCAGCATGCCGAAAAACTATTTTCTAAAAATAGATTTTATATCTTTCCAGGCATTTGGAGCAGGTCTCAGGCAGACCGCAGGTTACTCTGAACAATTTGAAATGCGAGGAAACTCAGCCTGTCCCCACTGACAAAAGGGACACACTGGGTTTCTCGTCTTTAAAACCTTATCCTTCAAAACACAAAAATGCACAATGTGCCATTTTTAGGGTTCACAAGGTAAAAACAAAAAAACACACACACACACCTGGAGTTTCCCAGGTTCCTTAAGGCATCAGTGACAAAGCCAGGGGCTCCCCAAAGCACCCAGTCAAAACCATGTCCCCAGCGTCTTCCAGGGAGATCTCACTGGATCTTGCACATGCACTGTTCAGAATCTGCCTTAATTTCTTATTGAACAATAAGATCCATGCAGATTGAACTGGCACATGTGCAAGATCTGATGTATAGTTCATTAGTGGGCTGACAGGGAACCAGGAAGACAAAGATGGCCACTAATTACATTTTTTTTTTTTTACTGGTGGCACAGGAGTAGGCACAGGCAGAAACAGACATGAAGGGGCGAGCTATAAAAACAAAAGGTGATATGGCTTTCTGTTTGAGGGTGGCTACATTCATTCTCCATGTTTCTACTGTAAACAGAAACATAACCACTCTCTTGCTAGCTCCCCAGGATGGATCAGGGACTATGAATTATGCACTATGGGATCTGTAGTGTAAACAGAACCGTAAACTTCGGACGGTAGTAAGTATAGTGACTTTAGTTCAGCTTTATCTCATAAAAAAGTACCTTATTTGCTCTCTAGATTCTTTTTTTTTTTTTTTAGCTGCTGAGACCTGACTTTTATTAGAGGATGGCAATGTTTGTTCTCCATGGTCCCACTGTATGTAGCAGGGATCCTCAAACTATGGCCCTCCAGCTGTTGTGGAACTACAAATCCCATAAGGCATTGTAAAAATATTAGTCACATACATGACTAGGCATGATGGGAATTGTAGTTCCTGAACAACTAGTTTGAAGACCCCTGGTATGTAGGAACATAGCAACCATCTATTACTCACTCCCAAAATGGACTAGGGACTAAGGAATTATGAACTATAACATTTGTAGTGTGTATGGAGCAGACTGCACATGGCTGCAATTATCGTAAACTGCTTATGCCAAAAAAAAAAAAAAAACAAAGCGGACAAGGGGGAAAAAAAAAAAAAAAAAGGAGAGGTTTGGGAGCTCTCAGCGGGAATTACAAGGAGGCATACATAGTAAGAAACAAAAATTTAATGAAAAATAGATTATAGGGATATTAAATTGGTGGAGTTGGTTGGCGTATTTTTGGAAAAGATATTTTTTTTTCCAAAATACGATGCATTTTTTACTTTGATGATTTTTCTCTTAATGGAATTTCTGTTTTTCCTAATGGGCCTACAAGACGTAGTAGTACTGGCTCACAAAGAATGTTTCATATTGCCAAGTGATATGTTGATATCCATGTATATAGATGTGGACACGCTGAATAAATAGGTCATTAGGTTTACAAAACTATCCAGTAACTATCATGTGCCTCATTTAAAGTCCCAAAGCTCTCCTTTGCATTTCCAGATTTAGGCGTCTAATTTAGGTACTTCATTTACAGTCCCAACCAAACTTGCTCGCATGTTTAAAATAGGGATGGAGGCACGTGTATAGCGGGTTTGCGAATTATTATTACCACCTATGGCCATTTGAATTTTTCACCTGAGATGACAGACCTTAATCTGGGTCTGCATCATCTTGGCTAACTACTGGATATAGAATTTTTATTCATACTAATTCATCATATGTTTGACACCTTTATTTCAATGTCTATGTCCATCCTTATGCAGTCCGATTCCTGCGGGCTGGCTTATTTCTGTACCTGGGAGCTGCGATGCACGTCGGGCCTCCTCCCCTCTATCCTTAGGTGGGCATGAGGGATTGGGTGGGCGATTACCGCTGCGCATCTGCGCCATGCCTGGTACAGCACATCTGGTGTCTCTGCTTGGCGTCATGACGCTGGCACTCTCATTTCCACTCTATTGGCTTGACTCACGGGGGAGATCGTTGGCGCCAATCGTTGGCGGTTTACACCAATCAGTGGCGGCAGCTGCCACTCTGGCAAGGACGCCTCTCCTTACCTATCACACCAGCGTGACGCTGGGGGTGGGACCTTGGGGTTGCGCCAGATGATAATGCCCCCATTTGGATTAGACAATCCTGCAAGCTGCACTTTCTGGGCTCACTGTACAACACCCTTGGACTTTTTTTTAAATTTATGTTAAAAGACACTCTGGACGCTATTGTTGTGCACTACCAATAATTCTCACATGAAGCCTCTCATCCTCCTGGGGCAACGTTGTATGCGGCCGGGTTTCCCATGGGTCTCTATCACCACAGCTCCAGGGACAGATGCTTTTGACAGCCCTCAACTTACAGTACTGCTTGGGTGGACTCTGAGCTATTTTTTTAAGTATTGCAGGGATAGATTTTTGTTCCCCCCCAGTTGGTTGGACCAAACAGACTTTACTGGTCTTTATTTATCTTCTGCAAATACATTTTATGCATCCGCTCCTGAGGAAGTGGAACCAATCCAAGAAACATCAAGCTCTTTTAGATGCATATGTGTTTTCCAAGATATGATGCATTTTTTACTTTGATCATTTTTCTCTTAATGTGATTTCTGCTTTTCTTAATGATCCCAGCAGACTTCGTCGTACTTGCTCACAAAAAATGTAATATTGCCAAGTGTTGATATCCATGTATATAGATGAATTGTAATGTATCATTGGTATGTATATAGAGGACATGGTCCTTTACTTGTGGATGTACAAATTGTTTTATATTGTTGACATGTGTACATGCTGAATAAATATTGTTCTATATTGCTGACATGTGTACATGCTGAATAAATATTGTTCTATGTTGCTGACATGTGTACATGCTGAATAAATAGGTCATTCTGTTTACAAACCATCCATCGACTATCACGTGCCTCAGCTAAAGTCCCAAAGCTCTCCTTTGTATTTCTATGTTTTGGAGAATAAGGATAATATTCAGTGTTCCATTAGCTCTTTGATAGGACAGTGTTCCCATCGAATTTACCACTGATAACGTGATCTGCCAGCACAGTACAGGCAGGGGTAATTTTGGTAAAAAATGACCTTTTCAGCACTCCCTGCATAGCAGAGGACTATTTCAGTTTTGGAGTTTTCTGAAAAGAGCAAGTAAAAAAGGTAAGCAAAAATGTTTTAAGTTATGCTGTGTGAATGAGAACATTTAGCAAATATAAAATAGGAGTTATCCCAACTTGGCTGCAAAAGTGGAAATACCCTTTAAGGCTTACACTGGTACTCCAACTTAAAGTGCTTTTGTTACATCTTCATAGTGCAGACAACAAAAAAAGGTGTTACACTTGTAGAAGCGTCTACTCATTCCTTACCCCTCTTTGCTTCCATCAGCTAGAATGCCCTCAGGAATTTCCACAAAGAGGCTCTGGTTTGACAGCATAGTCTTCCATGAAGATTCTTTCACCTCGGTGACCTTATAATGAAAGTGGATAAGGTGGGGCTTCCCATCATTCCCCGGGAGATCCTGAGAAACTGTAAGCTTCTCATCCTGCAACCAAAGTTTGCAAAAAAAGGATAAGAATGTATGCAATAAATCAGATAACCATCATAAAAAGTTTAATCTGTATTAATCAAACAACCACCTGCTTACTGATCAACAACAAGTTATTACTAAAATCACAGTCAAAAGGTCAGTAACTCCACCGCCCTGTAGAAGGCGCTCATGTTACACACTTACAAGAGGTATTTAGCAAACTCCAACAGGATGATGCAAGTACGCTGTAATTAACTGCACAGCACATATGTGCCAATACACAAAGAAAGATGTAAACCTGAAAACAAACCTAGGATAGCCAAGCTCCATTACATTTCACATATACCAACCTTTAGGCATGACTCTGATCCTTGGTGACATGAATTACCTTTCAGCAGCAACCTGTAGCTTAGCCATGTTATGGGAAAAATTAATATCAATCTATGGATCAAACATTTATTCAGTCATCAAGAAAAACAATGCAACAGTTTTGAACATACCTTGCAACTTATCAAGATCTTGCAGTTATCTTGTTATCCTGATACCTCATTTTTAAAGCGTGCTGTGACTCCACATTTGGATGTTTATGCATGTGAGACAAGTGGGAAATCCTCCAGTTGCATCGATATGCTATCTGTGCGAGACAAACCGTTCGGTTCCATGCAGTGGAAAAGTGCCTTTAAAGTGGTTGTAAACCCCCACATATACCCAGTGAAGTGACTGGCCTCGTGATACAGAGATTAACAAATCCTCATACATACATTGTCCCTGTTTATAGCATTCACTTCTCCACATCTGTTCACAAGGCTGAATTTATAAAGCTTGTCTGAGGTGTCAGAAAAAAAAGGGGGCAGAGTGCTGAAGTTACCCTATGCAGTGCTCAGTGAGGAGAGCTGTGAGCTGATTGGAGGGAAGGAATGCACCCCACCTTCACACAGTAGATATGAAGATAGTTGAGGCTGTCAATCAGCTGGAGGTCTCTCCTCTCTTGAAGTCAGGAAAACTTGTCAGAAGGGACTCATGCTGATAAAGCAGGGATATGTAAACTGTGGCCCTCCGGCTCTTGCCGAACTACAAGTCCCATGAGGCATAGCAAGACTGACAGCCACAAGCATGACACCCAGAGGCATGATGGGACTTGTAGTTTTGCAATAGCTGGAGGGCCACAGTTTGCATATCCCTGTGCTAGAGGCTGAAAGCAGCAGACAGAAATGACACCTAATTGAGACAAGTACACACTATAGCGGGGTAGGCTTTGTTCAGATTTCGGGTTTGAGGTTTACAAACACTTTAAGTACGCCCATGTGAATGAGGCTTTGCTAGCAGGGATAACGTAATATTGAGAGGTTACTTCACCTTACTGAAAACCTCCTACAATCAGAAGCATTATATCTGTATGATCCGTGCAGACAAACCGTTCCACAAATGTTCTATCCCTTCCCCACTATATAAACAGAAAGGTTTCTTGTTACAATGTGGTAATTATAGACCCATAAACCGGTGTAAATGTTAACACCCTGCAGAGACCCTGTAAACAGCTATAGACACTCATAGCAAAGAGAAAAGTGTGAGGATTCAACTTAGGACACAACGGGTCCTACCAAATCATTTACAGCTCTACTGCACAGCAATTTGTCTTTCTAATTAAATAATCTTCTCAATGGAATACACTGTTCATGTTCACCAGTGCAGCATCCATAACCTCAGTCCCTGCGAGGGCCCCTCACACATCTCTTACTGGAAAATGCGGTCCCCATTTAGCTCGCTCATGAGATGCCAATGTGTCAGATTGCATTGTGTTGGGACCTGCTGATGCCTGGTGAAATTTTGCATTCAGCAAGTTACCCTTAAAGAACAGAACTCAAAGTGGCATTAAAACCATAAATGTAATATTTGCAGCTGATCCATCATTGGATGTAGTGGCTGCATCAGTTTTCTTTGGCTTTTTTTTTATCTGTTTTCACCTGGTGATCTAGCCAATAACACACCTCCTGTATTAGTGAGACAACTTTGGATGAATGAGCACAGGGAGGCACAGCATACAGCGGCATGGTCAGTCTGGGGGGAGGGGAGTGTTAAAGGAGAGGTATAGCCAGTGCTCGTCTGGCTGCACTTCTCCTGTAACCAGTTTTAAGCAGATAGCGGCCTGAAGTCCGCTGTCAGCTGATGTCATAGAGCCTGTCACAGAGCAAGGCTGGGGAAAGCCCATATGGTCAGGATCCACCCAGGAGCCTGAACTGTCACCTGGCTCAGCCTCTCAGCGAGCCAATGAGTGGCTGAGTCAGCCGCTCCCACCCCCTGCACAGCCAAGTGCTTCAGTGAGCGGGAGGTTGCAGAGCAGAGAGCCGGTGACTGACAGTCACCAGCTCTCTGCTCAGGAAGAACTCCCTGCTTAGGGAGTGCTCAGGGAGCACCGTGAACCAATCAATCGATCTGTGTGGTTTGATCGCTTCTTAGAGCCGGCGGGGGACCGATGCTGCATCCTCATAGGCGAGTATAAATCAAAAAAAAAAAAAGTACCCAAACTTGTCTTTTAAATAAAATTAGCAAGTTTAGATACACTAATAAATTGAAGCCAAAACATCAGCTCACACTTTATAATAATTAGTTACAGCAGTTTTTCCCATTTTGGGATAAAGGTTTTGCGCAGTTTCTTTTAAAAAAAAAAAAAGAAAAATGTAAAAAAATCAAGCTCCCAATAAAGAGACTCTCCTTCCTTACATCGACTGTACATCAGAGCGGAGTGAGAGGCAACAAAGTGCTGGGTGGAGGGTGGGAGTTGCCAGAGTTAACTTTTCATGTTAAGCTGTTGATTGGTTGCTAGGACCGCCTAGCAACCAGTCATCTACTCGTTAATAGGGATGGGCTCAGGTGTGTTCAGATTGTAGTCCAAACCCACCTGAACAATCCTACCAAGAAGCTGTCACTGCACACCACCAATCATAGGCAGGAAGGCATTTCCAGGTCTGCAGCTGCACATACACTGGTTGCCTACGATTGGTAGAGTGCAGGTTCCTTACTGGATTGCTCGGGAGGGTTGGGACTACAATTTGAATACACCTGAGCCCATCCCTACTGGTTATCTTGCAAATTTAAATAAAGCAGCTTCAGTCCTCCATTCAGCAGGGCTTTGCCTCTCACTCAGCTATGCTATTAATAGCCAAACAGAAAGGGAGAGGAAATCCATGCAAATTAAGGCAATCCCTTGGGGCCCCCTAGGTCAGCCTTTTTCAACCAGGGTGCCTTGGCAAGATGCCCAACTATTGCCCAAAAATTGTATACAAGCCAGCCTATGGATAAAGCCTTTCTTTTAGTTACACAAAGCCACAGGTTTTCATTGTGCAACCCTAAAACCTTCTAGCTGCCAGCGTCCCAATGACCAATGGCATCATCAGTTCATAAGGAGGATGCCAGTTGCCTGCATAGCATCCTTGTTTGGCCCTCCCCGCCCCTTTCCATCAGCGTTGGGGGGGGGGGGGGGGGTCACACTAGCTGGAGAAAAACTGAGGGAGAAGAGAAACACTGGAATACTAGTCCGTATCAATTTGCAAAAGTATTTGCTTTGGAAAAATAAGAGTCCATTCAGACTAGCGCGACTTGGTCACCTGACAAGTCGGTCGGTCGCTCGCCATTGAGTAGTACAGGACCCGTTCTAATAGGAGCAACACAAGTCGGTCCGACTTAGAAAAAGGGTCCTGTACTACTTTGGGGCGACCTGGAGGTGACTTGCATTGACTTCAATTATATGAAGTCCGTGCAAGTCGCGCCGAGTCGCTGTGCACCGCGACTTCACAGGTCGCCCCACAAAGTCGTGTCGCGCCAGTCTGAATGGGCTGTAAATCACCTCTAATGTTGGGTGTCCTACGTGTGGATATTGCTGCATTATGTAAAACAATAAGAATTGCTTTTAATTTTAGAATGGGATGCCTCTAGACTGTCCATAATTTTTAAAGGGTGCCTTGACTGAAAAAAGGTTGAGAAACACTGCCCTAGGTCACCAGAACTAGTGCCACCATTGGAAGATTTACCCTCTGACTTTTCTTGGGACAACCCAACATTTTGGTTTAATTTTATTTTACTTCTAATAACATGACAGAGAGTTAAGGGCCATACACACTATAAGATTTTCTGAAGACTTTTTTCTTTAGATTTACCAAAACCATATAATATGAGGTCAAACCTAAACACTTTCAATTTCTATGCAATCTGGCTGGCCCTTGCACTACATAGAAAAAGGTAAATCTGAAGGAAATCTAACCACAAAAGTTGGATAGTGTGTATCCAGCTTAAATCTCCCCAAGGCCCCTTTCACACTGAAGGGCCAATCAGATCCGCCTGTCAGTTTTTCAGGCAAATCCAATCAGACCATCTATTGCTCTCTATGGAGCAGTGGATGTCAATGGACATGTGTCTGTTGACACCGACCAACATCAGATCCAATCTGCTAAAAACAGACAGATCGGATGACAGGCGGATGGAAACGGACATGCAGTACATTTCTATCTGACAGCCGGCTGTGTCCAGTCATCCGTGTGCTCAGTGCAGACAGCAATAAGACGTTAATAGGCGTTCTAATCAAGCTCCACTCTACCAAAACTAAAAAAGCTTTAGTTATACTTTAAAGTGGTGCATGCATCAACACAAGAGCGGTGGCAAAATAGAAAAAGGTTCCACATAGGCTTTTTTCATCGTTGTGAACAACCAAAAACTGACCTGTACATTTCAGATTAATAATAAAGACAAAGCCTTTGTGATGAAAAACTATTTGCATTGCCAAACACAAGAACAGTTGGTGGCGATGGTGTCACCTTTGTGAATAAGTGCAGTTGCTCAACAGTCCCTGGTGGACTTTTGTCAAATGGGAATACCCTGTTTATTGTTTATTAAAGCATCACAGTGGCAGATCACGTTTGACTTTGCGTGCCATTCCTTAGGTGCCCTTGAGGAATGGTATGCCAAGTCTGAAATGTTTTTTTTTTGGCTGTGTTGCTAAAAAAAATAAAGGGGGGTGGGGGTACAGGGACTTTCTTGCACTAACATTGTTAACGAGACAGAGGTCTTTAGGTTTTTACTTATAGGTAATAAAAGAAAAAGGTCCATGAAATTTACCAATCTGGGCTAACAGACTGGAAACGAGGCAATTTATTTCACAGTGAAGAAAAAATATTTTAAGTGGGTATAATAAACTGCTATACAAACATGACGCTTCCCTGCGTTCATTCCACAGTACTATCCAACAAGATGCAGGCACATTTCCAGCCGGCAGACCAACTTGTATAAAATAGATTTCCAAACTGAAGCCCTATACAAATAATGTATTATAATGCCACTCACATCAATACTGGTACGTCAGAGCTAGGCTGAAATGCTTTAAAGTAGGCTATCCCATTACTCTGAATGTGATAGTCCTGAGGCAGTATCTTCTAGCAGATCAAAAAAAGAAAAATGCTTCCATCAGAAATAATTAAATTGTCTTGTTGTTTACGCTGTAATTTCACACCCATTGTCCTTATCCTATAACCATAATCAGCAACCTGGCAAAGGCCCAATACCCAAGGTATAACTAGGCACTGATGCAAACAAACCAAGCTACTGCATCATTTGATCCTTGTAGAGCAGAGCTGTTCACCAAGAGACTTTTTGTTTGAGGAAAACATACCCAACAAAATGAACTCTGACCAACTGTAAAAACAATTGTTAAAGTCATTGTGCATTCTATGCATTAAGATAAAAAGCCTTGTGTGTACAGCAGCCCCCCTAATGCTTACCTGAACCCCCTCCCCATCCAGCCATGTCCACGACTGTCTCAGCCACCTGAGACTCCCCTCTTCCTTGGCTAAGACACAGCAGCAGTGCCATTGGCTCCCGCTGCTATCAAAGTCAGGTATCCAATGAGGAAAGAGAGGGGGCTTGGGGCCGAACCGCAGCTATGTGTCTGAATGGATACACGGAGCTGAGAGTCGGCTTGGGTGCCCCCATAGCAAGCTGCTTGCTGTGGGGGCACTCAGAGAGAGGGAGGGGCCAGGAGAGCCAAAAAGGGACCAGAGAAGAGGAGGATCCGGGCTGCCTGTGCAAAATCATCTGCACAGAGCAGGTAAGAATATGTTTGTGATTTTTATTGGAAAAAAAACAAACAAGGACTTTACTGCCAGTTCACGCTGTTCCGACTTGTCAGGCAACTTGGTCGCCTGACAAGTAGCGGTCCATGCTGTGCAATGGAACCGTTCTAATAGGAGCGACTCAAGTCGCTCCGACTTAGAAAAAGGTTCCTGCACCTTTTTTTTTTTTTGCAAAGTCGGAGCGACTTGCATTGACTTCGATTATGTGAAGTCGTTGCAAGCCGCGCCAAAGTCGCAGTGCACGGGAGACGGCATTAGTCGCCCGAAGTCGGGTGGGATCAGTGCGAACCGACACTTACAATCACTATAAAAACAGGTCTTTTTAAATTTGTATATATCAATAGCAGGCACCTCCTTCAGAGTTCTCCCAGTAGGGTTAGTTCTATTCTCTGGTACCCCACAGACAGGTCAATATTCGTAAGATTCCAACACCTATCTAATATAAGTCTACCTTTCCTAACACATTACATGTTACACCCATATTTAGGGAGCAACATGTTAGTGATGCAACAGCCCCCACATCCTTATCCCATCATTGCAGCTGACGGCTTGTAGTTCTCAATGAACTACCAGGGAGCTGGCGAGAACTCTAGGTAGTTCATTGGTGCTTCCCGCCATTCAGTAACTGCCTGACTGTACGATGAGCATGTATGAGCAGACAGCTACACTGACCGTCTGCAGGAGCCTGAGCTTGCACCCGTTATCTGCTGATTGCTGGTGCAATGCTTTAGGCAAAGGTCTTCAAACTATGGCCCTCTAACTGTTAAGGAACTACAATTCCCATCATGCCTAGTCATGTCTGTGAAAGTCAGAGTTTTACAATGCCTGATGGGATGTGTAGTTCCGCAACAGCTGGAGAGCCGTAGTTTGAGGATCCCTGCTTTACAGGCTCCTGAAAGAAAAAAAAAAAAAAACCACACACTTTTTGAAGGTGCATCTTTTTGGCTGTCTCTTATTGGTTTACTACTTTGTCCGGGCCGCTCCTTAGCAACCAGCTATATACAGTGAGTTTAAAGAGAAAAAAAAAAAAAATGCAAAATGCATGGAAACTGCAGGCAAAAAAAAAAAAACAAGCATTTAAGAAAGCAAAATGCATCAAGCACAGCCTGCATAGATGTGAACCTAGACTAAGGGCAGATGGATTCCAGGAAGTAAATACTACATGACTCCTTTGCTCTTACTCAAACTGGCCATGGCTGGAATTGCAAGGGGGCATTTATCCAAAATTATTTCTTAACCACATCCTGCCTGGCCTGTAGCAGAATGGTGGCTGGGTGGGGGATAAATTATCCTGACGGGGTGTCATATGACGTCCAGCAGGATAAGCTGCACGACGATCGTTAGTGCAGTGTGTCACTCTGGACACACCACATCTCCAATCTCGGTAAAGAGCCTACGAAATAGGCTCTTTACCATGTGATCAGCTGTGTCCAATTACAGCTGATCACATTGTAACCTGGAAGTGCCATTTATCGGTATGTCCTCTATTTACGACAAGATGCTGGTAAAGAAGAGCCAATCAGCGGCTCTCCTGACAGGAGGGGGGGGTTAGGTCTGAGCTGATAATCAGTGCATCGTTTATCAGTGCAGACTCATCAAGGATGCCAACCCGTGCCCAATGCACCCCCCCCGTCAGTGAAGGAGAAAATTTACTTATTTACAAAATTTTATAACTGAAGAACATTTTTTTTTTAATTTTCCAGCCTTTTGTTAAGCAAAAAAAGAAAAAAAAAACCCAGTTGTGGTCAAATGCCACCAAAAGAAAGCTCTATTTGTGGGAACAAAGTTATAAAAGTTTCATATTGGTGCAATGTTGCATGACCGCACAATTGTCATTCAAAAATGCAACAGTGCTGAAAGCTGAAAATTGGCCTGGGCAGGAAGGCGGTGAAAGTGCCCTGTATTGAAGTGGTTAAATTAAGTATGGAGACATAGATGGAGGGGTGAGTTTTCTCAGAATACCAAAAATGAATTAAACAGCGTTTTCAGTTGGAGATGCTCAGATACAGTTAGGTTCTGCTTTAACCGGTTGCCAACCGCCGCAAGTACATTTACTGCGGCGGTCAGCCCCGGCCAGGCAAAGTGACGTACCGGTACGTCACTAGCCTGTCACTGGCTTGTGAGCCAATTCCCTAACAAGTCAGTGCGTGTGACCGGCGGACCCAATGTCCGCCGATCACACTTAACCCCTCCCTCTCCAATACAGTTAACCCCTTCCCTGCCAGTGTCATTTTTACACTAACAGTGCATATGTATAACACTGATTACTGCAGTAATTTCACTGGTAACCCCAAAAAGTGTCAAAAATGTCAGTCAAGGGTCCGATCTGTCCGCCGCAATGTCGCCAAAAAAAAAAAAAAAAAAACACACCAAAAATTACAAAAATATTGTTAGTAAACGCGATAACTTTTGCGCAAACCAATCAAAATACGCTTTTTGCAATTTTTCTTACCAAACATATGTAGCATAAAACAAATTGGCCGAAAATGTTAAATTTTGATTTTTACATTTTTTTGGGGGAATTTCATATAAAAAAATGTGAAAAATATTGTTATTTTTGCAAAATTTACGCTCTTTTTTTGTTTATAGCGCATGATCAAAAAAAAAAAAGAAAATCGCACAGGTGATCAAATACCACCAAAAGAAAGCTCTGTTTGTGGGAAAAAAAGGACGTCAAATTTGTTTAGGTACAGCGACGCACGACCGCACAATTGTCCGTTAAAGTCACGCAGTAAACAATTAAAAAAAACAAAAAAAATCCCCTGGTCAGGAAGGGGGTAAAATCTTACGGGGCTTAAGATATGCAAAGCATACAGTTCATTTATAAATGGATGCAGGTGGCCTGAAACACCTGCTGGCTTTATATTCCATTTGGTTTGTAAAAAGGTAGGATTGATCCATGTCAGAGATGCCATGCCTGCACCCACCTGAAGTCGCAAACCTTCCCCATGAAATTGCAAACCTTCTGGTGGATTACTCTTAGGCCTCGTTCAGACCATGTGCAGAGACAAGAGTTTTTCTGCACGCATTCTCCAAGGGCACACAAAAAAAAAAGAATTGATCTCTATGTGCACTGTTCACATCACAACGCTATCGGATGCAGATTTTTTTTCTGTGCAAGAATCTGCAACTTGTATGCAGTTCTCTGTGTGGGGAAAAAAAAAAATGAAAATTGTGATGCAACATCAACATTGTGGTGTGAGCAGGGCAGAAGAGAAATTATGAAATGATGACACATGTCTGTTTAAAAAAAAAAATGCACATAAAAAAAAACGAATGTCAATATGAATAAAAACTCACTAAAACGCGCATAAAAACTAATGTGGACTTGTGTCTCTGTAAGTGGAATCTCTGCAGTTTTTCCATCAGTTTTTATGCACATATGGTGTGAACGAGGCCTTAAAAAAAAAAAAAAAAAAAAAAAAACTAAAACCTCCTATCCTTTTCAGCCAAGCAAGCTGCCATTTTAGCCTATGTTTGATCTGCAACTGCTATGGTGCTGCACATGATCAGTTATGACAGCAGCCATTCAACAGAGAACAGAGGAATGTAACTGCTTGTTGAAACTGATAAAATTGATAAGATTTAGTTCCGCTTTAAATGGAAACTAAACCCATCCCTAGTAACGGTTTCCCAAAACAGGCATGCCGTAAAAAGATAGATGTAAAGAGTCTTAGAGGGACTACTTTTTACTTTTCTCCTGGATAAGCAACAGATAGACTGGAACTACAAAAAGAAAGAGGGTGCACAGACCTAGTGCATTATCCTAAAACCATTGATTTAAGAATATAAAAAGTGGTAAGTATTATACGCACATAATTACAAATGTATCAAGCTCATCACATAGTACAGCATCATCCAATCCACAGTGCATCAAACCATGTGGCAGGAGAAGGTGAAGATCCAATAGGTTAACGTGTTTGGAGGACCAGCCTCTTCCTCAGAGCCCAAGAAGCTCTAAGAGGATAGTCCTTGAAACGCATTAGCCTATTGGATCTTCTGTGGATGGACCTTCTCCTTCCACATGGATTGGATGATGCTTTACTATGTGATGAGCTTGATACATTTTTCATTATTTGAGTATAATACTTACCACTTTTTATATTATTGAAGAAATTATTTTAGGATAATGCACTAGGTCTATGCACCGCTCTCTTTTTGTGGTTTCAGTTGTTTCTGACTCCCCAGTCTTAACCTGCCTAGCGGTAACCCCGAGCGTGACTCGGGGTGGATTTTCCGGCTGTTATCGGTATCCCCGAGTCACGCCCGGGGTGGATGGGCAGAGCGCGCAGCGGTGTCTTAAATTCTCCTGGCAATCCAGCGATGATCTCCCATTGCTGTGATCGCCAGCGGTCTGAGATCCCCGCCGCTTGTCCGTCCTCCGTCTGTGTGATGACTTCCTAGTTCCGTTCCCTGCAGCAGCAATGCTGCATGGGAGCGGAACTAGGGAGGGAAATTCAAACATTGAACGTTGCACAAGACCCACACATAACACATTATATATATATATATATATATATATATATATATATATATATATATATATATATATATATATATATATATATATATATATATATATATATATACACACACACACACACACACACACACACACACATATATATATATATATATATACACATATACACACACACACACATATACATACACCTATCTATCTATAAATAATATAACGCATGAATTATAATCTAATCAATAATATAATTTTATTATACAAAATTATATATATATATATATATATATATATATATATATATATATATATATATATATATATATATATATATAATAAAATTATATTATTGATTAGATTATAATTTATGTGTTTGTGTTTCAAATTTATCACATCTGGGATGTCTACTAGAGTCTTGTTTTGGTCAGGTTTAAGTCAATAATTACTAAGAATTGTAGGCCTATAATACATAACGCCAAATTTCCATGAAAAAAATTGTACCACTTTTGGTACAGAATTCCTGAAATAATCATACCACCAGGGAGATTAAGAGAGCAGCAAGACAAGGTCTAGCCATACAAGCCAGGATAGAAGTATAGCCTAGTTCCATTGTGCAGGCCCACTCCTAAGCGCAGGAGATTTTTGTGTTTGTGACCATTTATCAGCGGCACATACCCTGGGCATCGGTTTTCTGTTTATCTGGACTGATATTACAGGACTTGTAAACTTATGAACATTTTTCAAGGTTATTCACTATGAAACTATCTCAAGTGTTGCAAGTTATCAATGTACCGTACTTCTCCATTTTCAGCATAGGTAAACCACTGTGACACCGTAAAAAACACAGCATTAGTATGGCTTCTATACAGGTCCAAATATATTGAGGATTATTCTTACCTTATATATCACAGCTGGGAGTGCAGGATCCCTGCTGTCCCCTCGCCCACCGGGGATCTTCGACAGTGGGTGAGGGGCATCAGGAGCACCACAGAGGCCCGGGAATGAGGTGCCTGCAGCACTGGAGTTGAGGACTGCTACTCAAAGGAAAGATACTACTGTAAGACAAAAAGAACAGAACAGAAGTCATAAAAAAATATATTTTGTAAAATTCAAAATATTTAAGCAGGTACTAAATCCTAATGCAAATCTGAATAACCTCATATATATATATATATATATATATACACACACACACACACACACACACACACACACACACATATATATATATAATCTATACATATATACATACACACACACACTAGGCTCAGTGCACACTAGCGTTTTTTCATAAACTCAATAAGTTAGACAAAATGCTGATCATAGCATTTTTGTGCCAGCTTCTAGTAGCATTTTGTAAGCCTTGCGGAGCATTAACATTTTATTAGTGTTTATGCATTACATGCGGGGGGGGGGGGAGCTGTTAGGAGCATTTAGCATTTTTTTTTGCCATAAAAAAAAATGTTTTTCTGCTCCAAGATGCTGGAGGCTCAAAAAATGCAAATAGCCTAAAGTAGTGTGCATGGACTTATAGGATAACAATCTTTAGTTTCTAGAAGTAGAAAAAAAAAAAAAAAAAAAAGGCAAACATTCTGCCACCCCAGGGTCAATGTAGCTCAGGGTATATGTGACACAGAGTAGACAAACCTTCCTGTGACAGCAATACAGCTGCCTGTGTAATATCTATTGAGTGTATTGTAGAACAAATAAACTACAGGGAAGGTCGAGCTGCTGGCACAGCGAATAGTCCAGTAAGGCTTTACAGGCAAATATTTTCCATAAATTCAAATTCAGATTACTGTGCTAAGTACTTCTGTTTTAGCACAATGCTGAGGGGTGCACAGCGCCATTGTTATTAGGGTGCCTGTGGTTATCTTTTAGTGCACGGTGTGTCGTAATGCACAGGAAAACACAGAAATGTGAACATCTCAAATGCCGCAGAATCTATTAAAAAAAGATCAACATGCGACAATGAATGTAAAGTCAGCAGTTTCCATTAAAGGAATCTGCACTGCTCGCCAGTTACATGCTTCTTTCTACTGTCTGCGCTGGAAGAACGGCGCTTAGAACAAAGTCAGCTTTTCTTTATATATCCTTTAAAGCTGAACAAACACCTGAATGTACACATGGAATACATACAAAGGAGTGGTTTTACTTGCCAAATATTTCATACTTCTGACTATAATGGCTAATTAGTTAGCCCTTCCGCCAAGCAGCACTGGGGTCATTGGTTCCAATTCCAACCAGGGCACTACTTGCTTGGGGTTTGCATGTTCTTCTTAGCGGGGAAAGAACCCAATGTCAATTATCTATCTAGCTATATATACAAAAAGCTGTGTAAATAGAAAGCACTATACAAGTACCTCTAAGTCGTCCTGAGAATTACACAACCTCCTTACACTGCAAAGACAGTTGGATGGCACCTCTACAGCAGGATTTTAATATTTTTCTTCTTGTGCAAGAAACGGCGACTTTGACAAAGGCAAAATTGTAAGGACTAGATCAGCGTTTCTCATCTCCGGTCCTCATGGCAGTGTGCTAACAGGCCAGGTTTGCAAGAAAACTGATATACATCACAGGTGATATAATTTGCTGCTCAGTGATTGCAGTATTCTAGTCTGCATCTCCAAGGTAATACTTCAAATCTGGCACGTTAGTGTGCCCTGAGGCCCGAAGTTAAGAAACACTGATCTAGATGACTGGGTCAGAGCAACTCTACATCTGAAGCTCTTGTGGGATGTTCCTGGTCTGCAGTGGTCAGGACCGACCAAAAGTGGTCCAAGGAAGAAAAAAAACTGGTAAACTAGCAACAAGGTCATGGGTGGCCAAGGCTCACTGATGCACATGGAGAGCGAAGGCTGTTCCGCATATTCACATTCAATAGAACAGCTACTGTAGCTCAAATTGTTGAAAAGTTAATGCTGGTTCCAACAGATATTGGTCAAACACAGTGTTTCACACGCAGTTTGTTAGGAATGGGGCTGCGTAGCTGCAGCCCTGTTACGGTACCCATGTTGACCCATGACCACAGCCAAAACTGCCTGCAATGGGCAATGGAGCATAAGAAATGGACCACGGAGCAATGTAGGACAGTGGATCCGTATGATGAATTCAAGAAACACCAGTTTGACGTGTTGATTAGGCCCCTAAATTCTCCAGATGTCAAGCCAATCGAGCATATGTGGGATTAGCTGGAAAAAGTTGTCAAATCCTTGCAACTGTAGTCCATGCCTCGACAGGCTGTGGTGGGTGGTCATAATTAGCGTTGCACAGCTCCCAATACCAGTATTGGTGCTGATACTGAGCATTTGCATGAGTACTCGTGCAAATACTCGGGATACTAACACGGATGCCTTCACCTGGTTCACATATATGAATTGGATGCATTCTGAATCGCATCGGATTCACGACTGCAGCCTTTTCAAAGGAGCCGCTTCGTATATATGTGCGGGCCAGCCACAGCACATTAAAAAAACAATTTGAGCACGGTTCAGCTGCGATTACCACTGTCACACACTTTGACAATTCGCACTTGAACTGCTAAACAAAGTCACACAGGAGGAGGCGAAATCCCGCTGTCAAAACTGGACCACACACTGGTCTTATGTGTAAAAAGTAAATGTATCCAAGGGCAAAATAGGTATCGGTAAAACTAAGAAGAAGTATCGGTATTCCTAAATCGGTCCTAAAAAACTGGTATCAGTGTGTCCTAATAGTATGGCTGATTTAATAGCTGTATTCAAAAACACACTACAGCATCAGCTCATGCTTATTACTAGCATGGGATATAGGGAATAATTAGGAATTTACTGAGGTCCTGTGTAGGGATTCGTACGCTTGTGTTTTACTAAAGTTAAACGTCTCCCACATCAGTGCTCTCAGCATTTTGCTGACTTGCACCTTCTATTCATCCTGGTATAACTGCTACAGATGTTTTCAGTTATTTCTGAAGGTCTACCCACTCTGGAAACCGTACTGTTCGACACAAACACATTTGTTCTAATATTCACATTACTGAAGCCAGGAGATACAGTGCCTTGCGAAGGTATTCGGCCCCCTTGAACTTTGCAACCTTTTGCCACATTTCAGGCTTCAAACAAAGATATAAAACTGTAAATTTTTGTGAAGAATCAACAACAAGTGGGACACAATCATGAAGTGGAACGAAATTTATTGGATACTTCAAACTTTAACAAATAAAAAACTGAACAATTGGGCGTGCAAAATTATTCAGCCCCTTTACTTTCAGTGCAGCAAACTCTCTCCAGAAGTTCAGTGATGATCTCTGAATGATCCAATGTTGACCAAAATGACTGATGATAAATAGAATCCACCTGTGTGCAATCAAGTCTCCATATAAATGCACCTGCACTGTGATAGTCTCAGTCAGAGGTCCGTTTAAAGCGCAGAGAGCATCATGAAGAACAAGGAACACACCAGGCAGGTCCGAGATACTGTTGTGGAGAAGTTTAAAGCCGGATTTGTATGCAAAAAGATTTCCCAAGCTTTAAACATCCCAAGGAGCACTGTGCAAGCGATAATATTGAAATGGAAGGAGTATCAGACCACTGATCTACAAAGACCTGGCCGTCCCTCTAAACTTTCAGCTCATACATGGAGAAGACTGATCAGAGATGCAGCCAAGAGGCCCATGATCACTCTGGATGAACTGCAGAGATCTACAGCTGAGGTGGGAGACTCTGTCCATAGGACAACAATCAGTCATATACTGCACAAATCTGGCCTTTATGGAAGAGTGGCAAGAAGAAAGCCATTTCTTAAAGATATCCATAAAAAGTGTCGTTTAAAGTTTGCCACAAGCCACCTGGGAGACACACCAAACATGTGGAAGAAGGTGCTCTGGTCAGATGAAACCAAAATCAAACTTTTCGGCAACAATGCAAAACGTTATGTTTGGCGTAAAAGCAACACAGCTCATTACCCTGAACACACCATCCCCACTGTCAAACATGGTGGTGGCAGCATCATGGTTTGGCCCTGCTTTTCTTCAGCAGGGACAGGGAAGATGGTTAAAATTGATGGGAAGATGGATGGAGCCAAATACAGGACCATTCTGGAAGTAAACCTGATGGAGCCTGCAAAAGACCTGAGACTGGGACGGAGATTTGTCTTCCAACAAGACAATGATCCAAAACAAAAGCAAAATCTACAATGGAATGGTTCACAAATAAACATATCCAGGTGTTGGAATGGCCAAGTCAAAGTCCAGACCTGAATCCAATCGAGAATCTGTGGAAAGAACTGAAAACTGCTGTTCACAAACGCTCTCCATCCAATCTCACTGAGCTCGAGCTGTTTTGCAAGGAGGAATGGGCAAAAATTTCAGTCTCGATGTGCAAAACTGATAGAGACGTACCCCAAGGCGCTACAAAGTATTAACTTAAGGGGGCTGAATAATTTTGCACGCCCAATTTTTCAGTTTTTTTATTTGTTAAAAAAGTTTGAAATATCCAATAAATTTCGTTCCACTTCATGATTGTGTCCCACTTGTTGTTGATTCTTTACAAAAAATTACAGTTTTATATCTTTATGTTTGAAGCCTGAAATGTGGCAAAAGGTCGCAAAGTTCAAGGGGGCCGAATACTTCGCAAGGCACTGTACATCTACAAATGTACCTGAAGAATTACAAATAAGTTAAATGCTTCAAATAAAAGCCAATAACTAAAATAACTGGATAGCAATAAAACAGACCTACAGTTAAATGAACCTGTACCTTCTCTAATACTGATTGAATTAAACCAAATCCTTAATATATAATAAATGGGGGGGGGGGGAGAGACTGATCTTTTCTCTAGAATACATAGGATTCAGCAGAAGTGGCTGGCTTCCATAAATGACCTGACATTCTGCTGGAGCCGGCCAAATTAGCACCTCTTCTGGAACTCTGAATTTCCTCTTAAGGCTGACTACAGATTATGCAATTTTCTTTCCTTCAACGACAATCACTCGATTCCCTCATCAACTCAGTCCAGGGGAATCCCTCCTGCTGCGCTATTGTAATCTTACAGCAGGAGGTTTCCCCAACTACTCCGTCAGAGTACAATGATCACTGCTGGCAGCTATAGCCACCAGCAGTGATTTCATAAAAAACCAACAAGCTGGTTGTACTGAAGTCAATCGATAGATCAACTTCAGTGCAACCAGTCTGCCCATAGATGAATTTCAATTAGTCTAAAGGCCCGTACACACGCACCGATTGTCGGCCAAACGATCGGCCGTCTTTTGTCCGGTGCTGTCGTGTAGGTTGAAAAGACTGCACACGAATTTTGTCGGCCAACAATAACCGACGTCAGAAGTGATGTCATGTGATGGTTAACTTTCCGTGTGTTTTTTCTTTTCTGAGCATGCCCAGTCTTGCTCATCTGTTTGTCGGCCGAATTCTGTACTGACTGAGGAACAATCAGCCGTTCTGGTGTTGGCCAACAAAAATTTTAAAGCATGCAAATCAGATTTTGTTCGGCCGAAAAGTCGCAGCCGGTTGTCGGAAGCTTCATACTAAGCCGAAAATCGGCCGAATGGACGGTGGCCGAATATTTACGGCCGACAATCGCTACGTGTGTACGGGCCTTAAGAGTGGCTCAAAGCATGTGACCAAATTCATTGGCAGGCTACAGCAGCAGCACTGAGATGTCATCTATGTCACACTGGGGAGTTTTTCCTCCTCTATCTGCCCCGTGGCCACAACAAAAAACTAAACGAACTGCAAAATTAGGGAAATCCCTGATAATCAACAGAACTAGTGTCCCCAGTGCAAGATTATCCTTCTATCTCCGATCCAGTGATAGCTAAAACGTGTAGGGCTTTTTTTTCACCGATAACAGTCAGAAACAGACAGCAATAAAAACCTGACAGGTCTTCTAATCCCTCTCCACTCCAAAATCAAAGGAAAAAAAAAAAAGTATTCCTAAAAGCAAACTTTTTTTATTATTATTTTGGATAGAGTAAAAGAGGGTTATAACCCCGTCAGTTTTGATTATTTTTTTATCTAGCCTTATGGTCAAAACCAGAAGTGCGGGGAAATTCTTCATAGAACTTTTAAAACTGTTCCTGAAGCTGGAAATCCTGAAGCGGCAAGCAAATATTCCACTTCCTGAAAAGCGCTATAGAAGTCTTAGAAGCCAAGTGGCGGGCAAAGCA
The DNA here is from genome assembly GCF_965119305.1 of Pelophylax lessonae. Lineage (NCBI taxonomy): Eukaryota > Metazoa > Chordata > Amphibia > Anura > Ranidae > Pelophylax > Pelophylax lessonae. The sequence continues at coordinate 122,848,270 of NC_138771.1, read as the reverse complement.
ACCAAACAGCAACATCGACAGCACGTGAGGAATTTCATTCATTGATATGCTTTATTCATGATGGTTATTTCTTGTAATATAACGGTCACATGTTAATCTGAACAGTTCTGCTGGTTAATGCAGAAGAAAGATTAGGAAAGGGATTATATTCTGACCCTGATAACACTGGAAGGGTATAAACACTAAATTGAAAATGTTCATCTCTTTATCTCAAATACCCTCAGTAACCAGAATGAAACCTCTCTGTAAAATTGGGGATGCGATAAGACTTTATCCTGCTGGAAATGTTGGTTGACTGGCCATTATGCTGATCTTAGGATACAGGATGGGTTCACCTCTTAGAACATTTTACACCTGTATTCGGGGCAGGGGTTCATTTCCCCTTGTTGCCATCATATTTTAAAAAATCGGGGCATTCATCCACAGTGATCTGTAAATAAACAAACTACAAGTCCTGTTGGGCATCGCAGCAGACTGATTTATAGCTTCGAAAGGACTGCAAGCTTTCGCGCCCGCCTGTGTGGTCACCAGGATCTGCACATGCCGACCAGCGGTTCCCAGCCAATAATTTATGGCTGGAACCCACCGATTGCCAGAGCAAGTGACAGGAGAGAGCTTTGAGTATGTAAACACAAAATGTTCTTCCAATAGCGGCAATGTAGCAGTTTTTGTTACCCTACAAAGCAGGGAATAAAAAGCAGCACATATTTTAGTAAAAGCACCACACCAAATAAACATAGGCAACCCTTTGATTACCGCCGATGTTAATCCCTTCCCAGCCAGTATCATTAGTGTCCCTGGAGAGGTCAGTGGAAGTTAGCCAGTTCCCACAAAGTGACAGATTGCCTGCCGTCCTGCTACAAGTCGCTGATCACTGCCATTACTAGTATTAACAAAAAAAAAAAAAAAAAAAAAGAAGAATAAAAATTCTAAAATAAAAATATATATATATAATAAATATATATCTCAAGTTTGTAGACGCTATAACTTTCCAGCAAACCAATTATATGCTTATTGGGATTTTTTATTTTTTTTTAACCAAACATATGTAGCAAAATACAGTTTGGCCTAAGAGCCGGTTCACATTAGAGCGATCCGACTTACCGGGGCGACCTCACAAGTCGGAGCGGCCGGCACGGACTTCATAACATTGAAGTCAATGCAGGTCGCCCCAAAGAAGCTCCGGACCCTTTTTCTAAGTCGGAGCGACTTGTGTCGCTCCTATTAGAACGGGTCCACAGCTTCTCTATGGCAGGCGACCTGTCAGGCGACCAGGTCGCCTGACAGGTCGCCCCAGTGTGAACGGGGCATAAACGTATGAAGAAAAATTGTATTTTTATTTTATTGGATAGGTTTTATTACAGAAAATGTAAAAAATATTTTTCTTAAAAATGTACGTTCTTTTTTCGTTTAGAGCGCAAAAAAATAAAAACCCAGTGGTGATCAAATACCACCAAAATAAAGCTCCATTTGTGGGGAAAAATAAATGATATTCATTTGTTTGTGTACAGCATTGCATGACCACGCAAGTGCCAGTTAAAATAATGCAGTGCTAAAAAGCAAAAAAAAAATGGCCTGGTCACGAAGGGGGTAAAATATAAAACTGGATTTAATGGTGTTTAAAATCAAGTATCTCCAGCATCGCCAAGAACAGGACAGCAATGACTGTATGTAGCACAGTGAATTTCAGCATCCCCATTGGCCCTCTGGATGGGAGACCTGGATAATTCCATGTAACCAAGCTGGCCCAAAGCAAGTTAAAAAAATAAATAAAATATAGAGAATTCCTGGAGTTCAGCTTTAATACTTTCCGAGGCTCAAATTTAAGGATAACTTTTAGGCTGGGTTCACACATGATGCGACTGTGGCTCACAGCATGGGGTCCGGTGCGTCCCTAATATTCACCGAATCCGGTCTGAATTCCTGCCTGAGTGAATTCGCACCCAATTTGGAGCCAAAGACACAGGAACATTCCAAATGCAGACCGTGGCCACCCAGGGGCGTGTGAAACAGCTCCATTGAGAGTCGGTCACACTTTACTCTCATGCGAATTGGATGCAGGGAAATCCACATCCAATACGCATAAGGCCCCTTTCACACAGGCTTTGCGATCCGGTCCACCTATCAGTTTTTCAGGCGGACCTGATCGGATGCTCCATGCAGACCAATGGAGCAGTGGATGTTAGCGGTGACCTGTCCGCTGGCACCCGCTGCTATCCGGTCCGGTCTGTGAAATCCAGACGGATGGAAACCCTATTTTCCATCCGTCTGGAGGATCAGATGAAAAAACGGACATACGGTTTGTTTTCATCCGATCTCCCATAGAGGAGGAGAGCGGGGATCTGACAGCTCCATCTCTACAAAGTAAGCAGAGACGTACTGTCATCGGCCTGCTCAGCGGGGATTGGCGGATCGATCCTCGCTGAGCAAAATGGAGTCTGCTGGGCGCGCCGCTTGTGTGCAAGGACCCCAAGTGTGAACCCAGCCTTAAGGTCTTGTTGAAAAAGGCATTAAAAAGGAGCAGACTGTATGGGTTCCTAATACCTGCTAATGTGCCTCTCTTTGGGCAAGGGAGTATATGTAGGTGGACAGCTCTGTCCGATCCCCCACACTAAGCAAGCATTTGGAATCATGGTGGAACTCTGCATGAGAAGGGTCTTCCTGATTTTTGACAGACTTGTGAACAATGCCTTATAAAAGTGCAATACTAAAAAGCTTCTAATTAGACAGAACACATGGAGAGGATAATTTCTTAAGGAGAAAAACACGGCCAGCAAACCTATTAAAGAAACATAGCTGCAACAAAATACAGGTCAGGGTATTCAGGAAAATGGGTCAAGCAGAACGTGATATTGGAAGATTCCATTTCAGGTCAGCAACCTTAAAATTCCATCCTCTGTGGCCTTCCATATCTGTATTGTCCTCATGTAACATTCAGTGCAGAGAACATTGCTTAATTGCATTATTAAGCAATTATTAATGAACGATTTGTCACAAAGGAATCTGGAAGTATTTTAAAAGAAAGCCTAAGTACAGAACATTTTTACGCATCCAGCCCCTGTGCCCCAGGACCAAGAACATGCAGCCAACTATTGCTGAAGGCAGCCATATTTGCAGAGTGCCAAGATATTACAGGCCTTCCTAGGCAAAGAAAAGCAAAAAAAGAGGTAATATGCTGAGTCAATAATGCAAAAGAAGTTGATTGCTAATAAAGTGCTGGAACACAAGAAATACACTAGCACAGTTCAGGTCAGCGACTCATTAAGTAGTGAAGGAAGAATTACGGTAACTGTACACAGTGTGCAAGCGCAAGGGAACTTTCCCACGCCGGGGACCTACAGGTGGATCACACAGATAGTCATAGATGTGCTTGGCTGTACCAGCTTGTACTTTTCCTAAACAGCATTGCCCTTTTGAATCCACATTGACCCAGATGTGTGTATGCCAGTTTCATGATCAGGAAAATAGGTCATACGTACATACGTGGGTGGGTAAATGCCAATGCAAAGGAGCCTTGGCGTTTACAGAGTACAAGCATGTACAGCCATGCACTCCTTTAGCTGACCGTACACAACACCTGGGTACCTGAGAGCAGAAAAGGGCTGGGAGTTTTATGCTGGAGGTCCCATGTGTCTGCAAATAGTGTGCCCGAGGATGAAAGGCCTGGTGAGTCCCTGATCTGCACCATACATATGTATAGAAGGCAGACCTGTGCAAATTGTGGCCCCGGGGCCACATAAGGCCCTTTGGCTGTCCCTATCCGGCCCCTGATGCCTCTACTGTCAGCATGAGTCTCTGAGGAAGCTGACAGATGTGTGGAGAGCTGCAAGAACTTTAAGGAGAGACCCTGAGGAACAAACCTGTACAGCGGGAAGGCTCAGTTCTGGTGAGAGTGTTGTCTAGGACAGTGGTCCTCAACCCTGGCCTACAGGGCCCACTAACAGGCCAGATTTTAGGTATTACCTTGGGGAGATGCAGACTAGAGTGCTGCAATCACTGAGCAGCAAATGATATGACCTGGGATGTATTTCAGTTATCTTGAAAATCTGGCCTGTTAGTGGGTCCTGTAGGCCAGGGTTGAGGACCACTGGTCTAGGAGATGTCCCAATGTCCTAACTTTGCTCCACTACTCAGCCAAGTTCTTCCTGGGTTAGCCCCTGTACACTGCAAACCCTAGCAGCTGTTTTTCACTCTAGCGCAGAATCTGCAGAGCTCAGGCTCTCTGCTCCCAGTCACAGTGCTTGTTAGAGGGCATTAAACTGGCAGTGAGGTGGTATTATGTTGCCTACTCACTGCCAGATTTAAAGTGGTTGGAGAGTCAGAAGGTTTTTTAACCGAATGCATTTCATGTATAGCAGCCCCCACAGCCCCCCCCACTCAAAATACTTACCTGAGCCCATTCTGAGCAAGAGGTGTTGCAGTAGGGTCTCAGCTGCCCGGGACTCTCCTTCCTCATTGGCTGAGACAGCAGCACGGCACCATTGGCTCCCGCTGCAGTCAAGTTAGTGAGCCAATGAGGAGCGGGGGGCGGGGACGGCCATGACCCTGTGTCTGAATGGACACAGGGACCTGCAGCTCAGCTCAGGTACCCCCATATCAAGATGCTTGCTGTGGGGGCAATCAACAGTAGGGAGGGGCCAGGAGAGCTGAAGAGGGAACCGAGAAGGATCTGGGCTGCTCTGTGCAAACAAACTGCACAGAGCAGGTAAGTACAACATGTTTGTTATTTTTAACAAAAAACCCAGAGACTTTATTATCACTCCCTATAATGCCACAATACCACTTCCCAATCCTGTGCATTGCACAAGGTTGTGGCAGAGCACCACTGAACTCAATGGGCGAGTTTGAGAAATGGTGCTGCGTGTCGTGGCTGCAAAGAAATGTATTGTGCATTTGCCAGTCTTGCCAGGCTGTTTTTTTTTTACAGTTTGAGGGGGGGGGGGGGGTGAGGGTTGCGGGGGGGCAGGGGGGGCAGTAAACCTGTGGCTCAGTCATCAGTGGTTATCACCCCTCGACCGCCCATCATCTGAAATAGACCAATTTTATGAGCAGTACCTATTATTCCTGGAGCCAGGTGTTTTTTCTACATGTTTCTTCCTAGGTCCATAATTAATATGAAGAAGAATTAAGTTCAGCCCTACACAACAGTCCCAGTTTCTCATCTGGTACCTTGGGAAAATTCCCCACCCTTGATAGAAGGTAATCCAAAATTTCACTAGCTGCATACTTCTTTTCTGTGCAAGTAAATCACTAAGTAATGGCAGTTCTCTGATTTCTATACTAACAGGTCTGCTCTAACCAGAAAAAGTTTTGTATCCCAATAGGTCCATTTATATATAATTCAAAAAAGGAGACTTCGCCACAGAAGTGGTGAACAGCCGGTCTTTCTTTCATTATCCCATAAAATAAAATAAAATAAAAAAATGATTCTGTTAAAAATTATTCCACATACACACAGTATCTCACAAAAGTGAGTACACCCCTAACATTTTATTAAATATTTTATTATATCTTTTATGACAACACTGAAGAAATGGCACTTTGCTACAATGTAAAGTATTGAGTGTACAGCTTGTATATAAGTGTATATTTGCTGGCAACAAAAGTGAGTACACACCTAAGTGAAAATTACCAAATCGGGCCCAAAGTGTCAATATTTTGTGTAGCAACCATTATTTTCCAGCACTGCCTTAGGCTCCGTTCACATGTAGGCGTTTTGGGGCGTTTTTGGGGAGTTTTTCTGCTCTAGGATCAGCTCTCAAAACGCCCAACAAGACAAATCCTATTCATTTCAATGGCCCCTGTTCACATCTGAGCGTTTTGACGCTGTAAGCAAAACGCCCAACGCTCAAAAAAGTACATGAGCTTCTTTTTGGGCAGATTACAGGCGTTTTCCATTGGTTTCTATTCAATCTAAAAACGCCTGCACAAAAAACGCCGGTAAAAAACGCGTGAAAACGCTACGCTCAGGTGTGAATGTAGCCTTAACCCTCTTGGGCATGGAGTTCACCAGAGCTTCATACTTTGCCACTGGAGTCCTCTTCTACTCCTCCATGACGAGATCACGGAGCTGGTGGATATTCGAGAGATTAAACCCCTCCACCGCTCGTTTGAGGATGCCCCACAGATGCTCAATTGGGTTCAGATCTGGAGACATGCTTGGTCAGTCCATCACCTTTACCCTCAGCTTCTTTAGCAAGGCAGTGGTCGTCTTGGAAGTGTTTTGGGGTCGTTCTGTTGGAATACTGCCCTGCGGCCCAGTCCTCAAAGGGAAGGGATCATGCTCTGCTTCAGTATGTCACAGTACATGTTGTCATTCATGGTTCCCTCAATAAACTGTAGCTCCCCAGTGCCGGCAGCACTTATGCAGCCCCAGACCATGACACTCTCGCCACCATGCTTGACTGTAGGAAAGACACACTTGTCTTTGTACTCCTCACCTGGTTGCTGCCACACACGCTTGACACCATCTGAACCAAATAAATTTATTTTGGTCTCATCAGACCACAGGACATGGTTCCAGTAATCCATCTCTTTAGTCTGATTGTCTTCAGTAAACTGTTTGCGGGCTTTCGTGCGCATCATCTTTAGAAGTGGCTGCCTTCTGGGACGACAGCCATGCAGACCAATTTGATGCAGTGTGCGGCGTATGGTCTGAGCACTGACAGGCTGACCCCTCACCCCTTCAACCTCTCCCCTTTAACCTCTGCAGCAATGCTGGCCGCACTCATACGTCTATTTCCCAAATAAAACCTCTGCATATGATGCTGAGCATGTGCACTCAACTTCTTTGGTCGACCATGGCGAGGCCTGTTCTGAGTGGAACCTGACCTGTTAAACTGCTGTATGGTCTTGGCCACCGTGCTGCAGCTCAGTTTCAGGGTCTTGGCAATTTTCTTATAGTCCAGGCCATCTTTATGTAGAGCAACAATTCTTTTTTTTCAGATCCTCAGAGAGTTATTTGCCATGAGGTGCCATGTTGAACTTCCAGTGACCAGTATGAGTGAGTGAGAGTGATAACACCAAATTTAACAAACACTGCTCTCCATTCACACCTGAGACCTTGTAACACCGTTACATGACACCAGGGAGGGAAAATGGCCTATTGGGCCCAATTTGGACATTTTCAGTTAGGGGTGTACTCACTTTTGTTGTCAGGGGTTTAGACATTAATGGCTGTGTGTTGAGTTATTTTGAGGGGACAGGAAATTCACACTGTTAAACAAGCTGTACACTCACTACTTTACATTGTAGCAAAGTGTAATTTCTTTAGTGTTGTGTGTGTGTGTGTGTGTGTGTGTGTGTGTGTGTGTGTGTGTGTGTGTGTGTGTGTGTGTGTATATATATATATATATACATATACACACACACACACACACACACACACACACTACAGACCAAAAGTTTGGACACACGTTCTCATTCAAAGAGTTTTGTTTATTTTCATGACTATGAAAATTGTAGAGTCACACTTCAAGAGGTAGTCATCTGAAATGGTTTTCACTTCACATGTGTGCCCTGTCAGGTTTAATAAGTGTGATTTCTTGCCTTATAAATGGGGTTGGGACCATCAGTTGTGTAGTGCAGAAGTCAGGTGGATACACAGCGGATAGTCCTACTGAATAGACTGTTAGAATTTGTATTATGGCAAGAAAAAAAGCAGCTAAGTACAGGAAAACGAGTGGCCATCATTACTTTAAGAAGTTAAGTCAGACCGAAAAATTGGGAAAACTTTGAAAGTGTCCCCAAGTGCAGTCACAAAAACCATCAAGCGCTACAAAGAAACTGGCTCACATGCGGACCGCCCCAGGAAAGGAAGACCAACAATCACCTCTGCTGCGGAGGATAAGTTCATCCGAGTCACCAGCCTCAGAAATCGCAGGTTAACAGCAGCTCAGATTAGAGACCAGGTCAATGGCACACGGAGTTCTAGCAGCAGACATATCTCTAGAACAACTGTTAAGAGGAGACTGTGTGAATCAGGCCTTCATGGTAGAATATCTGCTAGGAAACCACTGCTAAAGAAAGGCAACAAGCAGAAGAGACTTGTTTGGGCTAAAGAACACAAGGAATGGACATTAGACCAGTGGAAATCTGTGCTTTGTTCTGATGAGTCCAAATTTGAGATCTTTGGTTCCAACCACCGTGTCTTTGTGCGACGCAGAAAAGGTGAACGGATGGACTCTACATGCCTGGTTCCCACCATGAAGCATGGAGGAGGAGGTGTGATGGTGTGGGGGTGCTTTGCTGGTGACACTGTTGGGGATTTATTCATAATTGAAGGCATACTGAACCAGCATGGCTACCACAGCATCTTGCAGCGGCATGCTATTCCATCCGGTTTGCTTTTAGTTGGACCATCATTTATTTTTCAACAGGACAATGACCCCAAACACACCTCCAGGCTGTGTAAGGGCTATTTGACCAAGAAGGAGAGTGATGGGGTGCTGCGCCAGATGACCTGGCCTCCACAGTCACCAGACCTGAAACCAATCCAGATGGTTTGGGGTGAGCTGGACCGCAGAGTGAAGGCAAAAGGGCCAACAAGTGCTAAGCATCTCTGGGAACTTCTTCAAGACTGTTGGTAGACCATTTCAGTTTGATTCTACAATTTTCATAGTAATGAAAATAAAGAAAAAACTCAAAGTAGTGTTATCTCCATATTAATATTCTGTTCAATTTTGTGTCCATGCTCACTGCGCTTTAGGATGACTCAGTAGGAAGTACGCAAATATTGCGAGATTGTATTTTAACATAACGAAGAGTAAAAAAATAGACTTACTATACTGAAAGCACAACTATTTTTGTATGTTCTAATGACCCTTTTTGTGAGTAGGTCTACATAACAAAAGGTCATTACTTTTTAAGAGGTTGTAAACCACCTAAGAAAAAAAAATAAATAAAAAAATAAAAACCTGAAAGGCAAAGGCATAATGAGCTGGTATGCATCGCATACCAGCTCATTATAAAATACTTACCTTAAAACAAAGCGCCCGCAGCGCCGCCCGCACAACACTTACACGGCCGACATGTTAATTCATCTTCCTTCTGGGTTTGTGTCCTCCGACCATCTGATTGGCCGGAGCCACGATGATGTTACTCCCATGCATACGCATGGGAGACACTTTTTAGGGCACAGGGCTCTGAAGGAATGGCACGGGCGGCCGTTCCTTCAGAGCGCATGTGCCGGTGATGTCACTGGCTGCATGCAAAAAGTAAATATCTCCTAAACTGTACATGTTTAGTAGATATTTACAGTACCTATAGGTAAGCCTATGATAAGGTTTACCTATAGGTACAAGTTACAGAGGAACCTTTAGTTTCTCTTTAAAGTGGAGTTCCACCCTAATTTTATACTTACCTCCATCTTCTCGCTCCGGGTCACCTGAAAAACAAATGGATAATCGCAATTTTTTTTTTTTTTTTTAACTTACCTTGTAGAGAAAATATACTTACCTTACTTCCTTCTTCCTCCCCTCGGCGGCCGCGGCGATTCGTCACTTCCTGTCTTTTGCAATGATTCCTGGGAGCTGAACATCGCTCCCAGGAATCATTGCGCCTGCACCGGCCCCGACGTCAGTTCCGGCGCGCGCGCGTCATTCCCTTCTAAACAGCTTCTGGGCATGCCCAGAAGCTGTGGAGGGATGACGCGCACCGGAAGTGACGTATGGGCCGGTGCAGTGCATCGTGGGACCGAAGAAGAAGGAAGAGGATGCCGAAGAGGATCGCGCTGGCTTCAAGCTGCCCACACCTGAGATGGCAGCGCTGGAGAATTCTTTTTCAAGGTAAGTATTTCTCCTAAAAGGTAAGTGCGAACCGGGACAGATCAGAGGCTAGCCATTGTGGAATGTACTAGCCCTGACTGTCCCAGGGGTATTTTTTTTTTAAAAAAATGTGCACTGGGTGGAACTCTGCTTTAAAGAAAGAATTGAAGAGATTGTGAGACTAATTACTGTGATAGAGCGCTCTACAGAGAACATCTCCCATCACCCAACCTCTGTGAAGGCACTGCGCACATTTTATTTTGAGGAAGCTAATCAAAGCTTGCACAAGTTTTAGAAAGACGGATTCCGGTTTATGAAGACTTCTCAGAGGAAGAGGCTTTACAGCAGCAAAAATCTTACCAAAACATGGCAATGAACTGTAGTTTCCCTACATTATGCGCTCAATTGTTGACTTTCATTTAGGGGGAAGTAAAAATACAAGAAAGGCTGCAATGATAATTTGAAGATTAGCAGTAAACCAGCAGATTGCTCACAAAGTCTGACAAGCTTGAAAAGCTGAAGCTACTGCAATGACTGCTCATCTGGACACTTTCACAGTCTATTCAGAAATAAACCCCCCCCCCCCTACAAACTCATCCCAGTCATCATCTTAAATATTATCAACTAGCAACCGCCTCCTGGAGATTTACTGCTACAGGGCAGCTGTGCATAGAAACACACATACACACGGATGTGCTGGGATTCCTGTGATTCGTCACAGCACATGCCAATCACTGGGTCCTGGCCAATGATTGTCCCCTAGAACCCGGTGATCATCTCTGAGCTTTACCGAACACAGCTCTGTGAACGTAAATAACACAGAGCTGTATTCAATGACAGGGGATCTCATTGTTTGTTCATTCTCTGCTAAGCAGGAAATAAAAACAACTAGATCCTCAGTATAAGCAGCACACAGTACACACAAAAACACTTGTTAGGCACGCATTTAACTCTTTGATCGCCCCTGATGTTAACCCCTTTCTGCCCAGTGTCATTAGTACAGGGAGTGCATATTATTAGCATAATTAGCTTAATTAATAATGGCACTGGTGAGGTCAGTGGCAGTTAGTTTCCCCCCCAGGGTCATATTCCCTGCTGCACTATCACAGTCTCATTATAAAAATCGTTGATCGCCGCCATTACTAGTCTTAAAAAAAAAAAAAAAAAATGGGATTTTGACTTACAGTAAAAACCATTTCTCTGATTTTCATTTACGGATACAGCTCCATATCTTCTTGACCATTGGGTTATACTGCCCCCTACAGGAGTTGAACACTAGGCAGGAAAAAGCTTGACTACGCCTACGGGGCAGTCCCAGGGGGTATACTCCCACTCAGCCATAGGTACTAAGTTTTGTTACAAGCAGTGTCAGAAGAAAGCCAACTCAACAGAGGGGTGGGAGCTGTGTCCATCATTGAACCTCAGAGAAATGGAATTTACAGTAAATAAAAAATCCTATTTTTTCTTTCGATCATATATGGACACAGCTCCTTATCTTCTTGATCATTGGGACATCCCAAAGCAGTATCAAACATGATGAGTGGGAAGAACAAGAAAAAATTCCCAAGGTTAAACCGTAACCAACAAGGTAACATGGAGCTCAACCATAAACAACTGGAAAAAAAAAAAAAACAATACACCCTCAAAGAGGACCAGGTCATCTAAACAGCAGCTTGCAGATGCTCCTTGTGAAAGTGTGCACAGACGACCCCGGTGGCCGCCTTGCAAACCTGCATCACTGACACCAGATGATGAAAGGCCCAGGAAGCACTAAGCGCCCGAGTAGAGTGCGCCCTAATAGGGAAAGGAGGAACCTGACTCTTAATTGAATAGGCCTGAATCGTAGTCTGTCAGATCCATCTGGAAATGGTGGCAGCAGAAGCGGCCAACCCTTTGAGGTTCATCCGTGAGGGGGGTTTAAACAAAAAGGAGGTCAAGTGGTTAAAAACAGTATTAAACCCAAAAGCAAACTTAATATTGCTGCTTATTAGTTCTAAGAGGTGGGGCTGTATTCATTTTTATTTTAAGGCTTTTTTCTTTACTTTTACCTGGTGATCTAGCCAGTAAGTCAGAAGTTTTCAAGCTTTAAAAAAGACTGAAGCCTGCTAGCAGCTTCTTTAAGGTGGCAATCAGCACTCCCATTTGGATCTGTGTTCAACATTTGTACAAACTGGAGTGGAATGGACCTTTAAAAGCAAAAGCTCTGCAAATACTTTGTAGAAGCTTGCTGTTCACACTGCTCTAATAAAAGCTGAAGCTCGTGTGCAATACGCCTAGGAGCCCCATCACACCGATCAAGTTTTGATGCTCTTGGTGTGGTGTTTAAAAAGAACAAGAATGCATGAAAATGTATCCCTTTTACTCCTATGGAACTCCTCACACCAATCTGCTGCAAGTGCGGTGAGTTTTTAAAAAGCTTGCATTGCCGCATTCTGCTAACCAGCCCATCGTAAAAACACATCATTACTTTGATGTTTAATACCAGTGTTATGGTAGCAGATAGCTGCCGAAACCCCGGTATAATTTTTTTACTATGGCCGGCTCTGCGTCAGATTAAAGCGGTCCCTTGGGCAGATTCGCCCCAGGATCACCCATCAGTGAAGCCCGGGAGCGATCCAATGCAGCCGTTGGCTGGGCAGGAAGTCGAGTGAGGCCAGGATGGCTGCCACTCGTCTCTATGCCCATGGAGGACCGGAGCGACGTCCGAAGTCACTTATGGTCCTTCGGCCAAAGCAAAAAACTTTTCTTTTGCTTTTAGAGGTAAATGAGAGATCTGGGGTCTTTTTGACAGATCTCTCAATAAAGAGGATCTGTTATCCTTATTTCTAATACAAGGGATGTTTACATTCCTTGTAACAGTAATAAAAGTGATAAAAAAAAAATACAATTTCAAAGTAAAAATAAATAAATAATTCAAAGCGCCCTATCCCTCCGTGCTTGCATGTAGAAGTGAACGCATACGCAAATCACGCCCACATATGTAAACAGTGTAAGGTATCGCTGCGAGCGTTAAAGTGAGAGCAATAATTATAGTGCAGGACCTCCTCCAACTCTAAACAGGTAACCTTTAAACATTTTTAAAGTGTCGCCTATGGAGATTTTAAGTACCGTAGTTTGTCGCCATTCCATGAGCGTGCGCAGTTTTAAAGTATGACATGTGAGGTATCTATCTACTCAGCGTAACATCTTTCACAATAAACAGAAAGATTGGGGTAACTAATGCGTTTTGTTTTTTAAATGTATTAAAGTGTATTTTTTTCCCCAAACAAAACTGCATTTGAAGGACCGCTGCTCAAATACCATGTGACAAAATACTACAATGATCGCCATTTATTTTATAGCAAAAAATACCAATTTAAACTTGTAAACAAAAAGTTCCAGAAAAGGCCTGGACTTCAAATGGTTAAGAAGCGCACCAAAAACGCACCTCCCTATAGAAATTAATATAAAATGTATCAAAAATGCATCGCAGTTGCACTTTGAGTCACATGTCCATGTTTCACAGATGCATGTTTGGAGTCAGACAACCAAAAAATGCACCAAAAACACATGCAGTGTGAAAGAACCCTAAGATAAAAAACGAATGCAGCCACCACATGGAAGGATTGGTAAGCTACAATATATTACATTTTGGATGTAATAACGATGTAAAGCGTTACTAAACCCACAACAGTAAAATTAGTCTGTGCATGCAGTAAAGCATTCCTGTTATACTCCCTGTGGAATCTAAGGTGTTAATCCCCCACATTGTGTAAAAAGGCTGTTTGATTCTGCCTTATCTGATCCTCCCCTTCTTCCACTGTCCCCAATCCATCTTCTGATATTAGAGAGCCTTGGGGGCACACTGCACATGCTCAGTTTGGTGCATATTGAGATGGAGGTTTTTTTTTTTTCTTGGGGGGGGGGGGGGGGGTGCATGTTATCGGGCACAGGACCAATCAGCACTGTCCAGACAGAGGGTCAGGGGTCATGCAGCCTCATAGGACAATCAGTAGAGATAAAACTCCTCCTACAACCTTTAACCAGTGCTCTGCTGGACACTGATAGAAGTCACAAGACTGCTACATACTGCCGATGAGAACAGGTTTTTAGCTGAGAAAAGGTATTTAGCCATTTACTAAAATAATTGCATTTCCATGTTCTGTGTAGGGTGGGAGACCAGATCTAGTGAATGCAGGCTCCTAGGTAAACCTGATCAAACATTGATGTTTAGTAGATACACCCTCGCATCTGATTTCAAATATGCAGTTACAAAAATGATATTCAAGTAAAGTGACCTTAAAAATGACTAAAAATACAGCTGATCACAAACACACAAAAAAACAAACTGGTTTTACATGCATAACTGGTTTAAAATTCTCTTCATAACATATTAAAGGCCAGTAATCAAGCATGTCTTCTGTTTATGTAAACCTACACTATCATAACATCAAGGCTCTGGGGTTGATTTACTAAAACTGGAGGGTGCAAAATGTGGTGCAGCTCTGCATAGAAACCAATCAGCTTCCAGGATTTTTGTCAAAGCTTAGTTGAACAAGCTGAAGTTAGAAGTGGATTAGCTATTATGTACAGCTGCACCCGATTTTGCACTCAGTTTTAGTAAATCCACCGCTTTAGCCCTGGATACACACTATACAACTTTTGTTGGTAGATTTCCTTCAGATTTACCTTTTTCTATGTAGTGCAAGGGCCTGCGAGATTGCATACAAATTGGAAGTGTTTAGGTCTGACCTCATTATATGGTTTTGGTAAATCTAAAGGTTTTCTGAAGACTTTTTCCTTTAGACTTACCGAAACCATATAATATGAGGTCAAACCTAAACACTTCCAATTTGTATGCAATCTCGCAGGCCCTTGCACTACATAGAAAAAGGTAAATCTGAAGGAAATCCAACCACAAAAATTGGATAGTGTGTATCCAGCTTAAAGGAAAAAACCTGAAGACCATTGTATAGTGTGTATGGCCCATTAAACCCTCGTACACACGTTCAGATAATCGGACGACTTATCGTTCGCATTTTGTTGCATGATACTAATATTGAATTCGACAATGCACATAAACATAGGAATTTTTTCATACAATTCTGGAAAAGCTTCCTGGTTGCCTAGCTACGCATCAGATGGTGCAAAACAAAAACAATGGCAGCCAGACTTTTTCCGTGCTATTTTAGTGTTTCTGATCATGCGCGGTCTTGGTCGATCGATTTTTAGCAGACGCACACTGTACTGATTAAACGATTGTCGTTTGCTAGGCTATCATACAACAGAAGTTTTCCTGTTTGTCCCTTCAGATTTTGTTGGACGAACTGTCGTGATCGGCTGTCGAAAGCTGTGTACTAACGATCAGATTATTGTGCGATCAGGTCGAAAGCGAGTTTTATTGTACGATTATCTGAACGCGTGTACGAAGCATAAAGGAAAAAAAATCTAAAGAATATTGTATAGTGTGTATCCAGCTTTAAGTTGGATACACACTATACAACTTTCTTTACGTTTTTACCAAAACTATATAATATGAGGTCAGACCTAAACACTTTCAATTTGTATGCAATCAGTCAGGCCCTTGCACTATATAGTTGAAGGTAAATCTAAAGGAAATCTACCAACAAAAGTTGTATAGTGTGTATCCAGCTTTAGGTCTGTACACACAATCTGCAAATCAGATGACAAATACAGCTTTTAAAGCGATTGTACGATAATCTGATCATTAGTACACAGCCGATCACGACAGTTCATCCGATAGTATCTGAAGAAACAAACAAAAAATTTCACATTTTCAAGTTAAAATTTGGACGATCTGTCGTCCAATTTTTGGATCCTGTGTACGTGGCATTATGTGATCTGCTGTGGGTGTCAGTGTTATCTTAACAACACCCTGAAACAGATCGCAAAACGCAGTGCAATTTCCAGAATCGCATTGCATGCTTGTCAACACCCATGCAATGCAATGCGATGCAATTCAGGTGCGAGGGGAAAAAAATAAAAAATACAAAATGTATGGCTGTGCAAATCACATGCGGTGCCTGCATCGCCCCAGTGTGAATCTAGGCTTAGCTATTTAAATCTTTAGCCTATGGGGGACCAAGAGTTTCTCCCAGTAATCAGCTTGCACTTCTGTAACTCTGCCAACATATGTGTCAATCCCGATTTCTTCACTGCTTAGAGGCAGAAGATTGTTTGGGTGATGATATTTCACACCATCCAATGTCCTATATCACAACTTTCCATTTCTCACTCATCTGACATTTGCCTTCCTGCTTAGATTTCCTGTTTTTGTATTCGTATTTAAAAAAAAAAAAAAAAAAAAAAAAAAAAAAGTAAACAATGCTTTTGGTAGTTACTATAGAGCAAGTGTAACCTTATACACTGGGCCAAAATTCAGACCCAGACAGACCACTGGGCCAGTACTCCTAACTACAGACCTTATGTATTTCAAAGCCACAATTTTGGGGTGTGGGGGTCATTAAAAAAACTGTCTGAGGCAAGTTCTCTCTCAACTGGTGCTGTTGCCCATAGCAACCAATCAACTCCTTTCATTTTTCCCCCACACAGCTTGGAAAATGAAAATGTGGATGCTGATTGGCTGCCCTCCAGCTGGGAAACTTATTTATTCCCCTAAACATGTCCAGTGGGGTCCCAACACACTCATCACAAGGCTCAATCACAGCTTCTTGGCAGACACCAAGACAGATGATGATCAGCTACATACGAGGGGCTGATTAATACACCGCACACATTATTATCTTATCAGATTCCAGTGAGGATTATTCAGCAGATGTTATACAAAAGGCAAAATCTGACTGGCTGCTCTGAGCAATGGCTTTAGTTTTCATAGAACTGTCCCGATAATAACCCTTTAAATTCCACACTGGCCTTTCCCCATCATACCATTCCCTGGTGTGTAGATCTACAAGTATTGTGTGGGGTTCCTCTATAGTAGATCTAATTCAATATATTGGCAATGTGCTATAGGGTTATAGCTACTGGAGTTGTCCTATAGGGCAGTGAATCCCAGCCTCAGTCCTCAATTATTCCCAACACATCATGTTTTCAGGATTTCCTTCACCTTGTTGAACAGGTGCTTTAAATAAACAATCAGTGGCTTAATAGTTCTAACAGCTATTTTACCTGAGGGAAATTCCCAAAACATAATCTGTATAGGGGGGGTACTTGAGGAATGAGATTGGGAAACACTGCTACAGGGTAATCTACCGGCACTGTCCCGTAGGGTAAACTACTGGCAGACCCCGAAAATGTAATCCACTGGAAGCGTCCTATAGGGTAATCTACTGGCAGTGTCCTTCCTATAGGGTAATCTACTGGCAGTGTCCTTCCTATAGGGTAATCTACTGGCAGTGTCCTTCCTATAGGGTAATCTACTGGCAGTGTCCTTCCTATAGGGTAATCTACTGGCAGTGTCCTTCCTATAGGGCAATCTACTGGCAGTTTCCTTCCTTTAGGGCAATCTACTGGCACTGTCCTTCCTATAGGGTAATCTACTAGAGGCGTCCTATAAGGTAATCAACTGGCACAGTAGATATGGTAATCTACTGACAGCACCCTACAAGGTAAGGTACACTACTGGCAGTGTCCTTCCTATATGGTAATTTACTGGCATTGTCCTACCTATAGGTTAATTCACTGGTGGCATCCTACAGGGTAAACTATTGGCAGTGTCCTTCCTATAGGATAACCTACTGGCACTGTCCTTCGTATAGGGTAATCTACTGGTGGCATCCTACAGGGTAAACTGCTGGCGGTGTCCTTCCTTTATGGTAATCTAAATCTACTGACACTGTTTTATAGGGTAATCTACAAGAGGCATCACCCTTTAGGGTACTGTACTAGCAGTGTCCTTTCTATAGGACAGGGGTCTCCAAACTATGGCCCTCCAGTTATTTAGGAACTACAATTCCCATCATGCCAAGTCTTGTCTGTAAAAGTCATGTTTTTTTCAATGCCTCATGGGATGTGTAGTTCCACAATAGCTGGAGGGCCATAGTTTGGTGATCCCAGCTATAGGATAATCTACGGAAGGCATCCTAAAAGGTAAACTACTGGCATTGCCCTATAGAGTAATCTACTGGCAGTGTCCTTCCCATATGGTAATCTACTGGTGGCATCCTATAAGGCAAACTACTGGCATTGTCCTATAGCAGTGATGGCGAACCTTGGCATCCCAGATGTTTTGGAACAACATTTCCCATGATGCTCACCTATACTGCAGAGTGCATGAGCATCATGGGAAATGTAGTAACATCTGGGGTGCCAAGGTTCGCCATCACTGTCCTATAGGGTAATCTACTGGTGGCATCCTAAAAGGTAAACTACTGGCACTGTCCTTTGTATAGGATAATCTACTGGTGGCATTCTATAAGGTAAACTACTGGCATTCTCCTATAGGGTAATCCACTGGTAGCATCCTATAAGGTAAACTATGGTAGCATCCTATAAGGTAAACTACACTATAGGGTAATCTGGTGGCATCCTATAATGTAAACTACTAGCAATGTCCTTCCTATAGGATAGGGTAATGTACTGGCATTGTCCTATAGGGTAATCTACTGGCACTGTCCTTCCTATAGGATAATCTACTGGTGGCATCCTATAAGGTAAACTACTGGCATTCTCCTATAGGGTAATCCACTGGTAGCATCCTATAAGGTAAACTACACTATAAGGTAATCTGGTGGCATCCTATAATGTAAACTACTGGCACTGTCCTTCCTATAGGGTAATCTACAGGTGGCATCCTCTAATATAAACTACTGGCATTGTTCTATGGGGTAATCTACTAGCATTGTCCTTCCTATAGGGTAATCTACTGGTGTCATCCTATAAGGTGATCTACTGGCATTATCCTATAGGGTAAAGCAATGTCCTGCACACATTGCAAAGCAATAAATATAAAAACATACTTAACCACTTGCCGACCAGGCACCATACCTATACTGCGGCAAGTTAGCTCTGTCCCGCGAAATGACGTACCTGTACATCATTTCACGGGACCGCTAGTGGGGGCGCGAGTACCGATTGGCTACAGAGGGAGCCAATAAGCAGGTCCGGCGGACGCGATGTCTGCCGGGCACCCACAATCAATCCCTGTGGGGACAGAACGGTGGTCAGTGAACACAAGGATCCTGAATTCTATTTAGGAACAAAGATCTCTGTGTTCATTCAGTAAGTCCACCCCCCCCCCCCCCCCCCCGGGACACATTTAACCCTGTGATTAACCCATCCCCTGCCAGTGTCATTAGTACAGTAACAGTGCATATTTTTAGCACTGATTACTGTAGTAATGTCCCTGGTACCGCAAAAAGTGTCAAAAATGTCAGTTAATTGTCAGATCTGTCCACCGCAATGCCGCAGTCCCGCTAAAATCACTGATCGCCATTACTATTTTAAAAAAATAAATCTTTCCCATAGTTTGTAGACGCGATAACCTTTCCAGACACCAATCAATATTCACTATGAGAATACATATTGGCCTAAAATGTAGAAAAAATTTGATTTTTTATTGGGAATGTTTTATTGCAAAAAAAAAAGTTTGTTTTCAGAATTGTCGCTCTGTTTATGTTTATAGCGCAACAAAATAAAAACCGCAGAGGTGATCGAATACCACCAAAAGAAAGCGCTATTTGTGGGGGAAAAAAAAGGACATCAATTTTATTTAGCTACAGCAACGCACGGCCGCGCAATTGTCAGTTAAAGTAACGCAGTGCCGAATCGCTAAAATCATTAAAGGGGGTAAATCCCATTGGTCCAGAAGTGGTTAATGAATAGATTTCAGGAAGCGGATCTCCTATAGTTTTATTATTAGTCGGTGATAAGAAGTGATCAGTGGGGTCCCTTCCTCTGGATGAAATACATGGATAACCTCTATATCTATATACATGATCCCCCCATCCATACAGATTACCGGGGTGACTGGAGTGTAGCCCAGAGCAGCCAATCATCTCTTGCCCCTGTCCGGTCGGAGGAGCTGTGTGCTGACATTGGCCTCCCCTCCGGTAGTCGGAGCTCTCCCCTCCAGGCCGTACATAATACAGAGGACACCCCTCCGCCCGCACCTTTCCTGCGGGTCTATCATTGTCCCCGCTCCGCTCTCCTCTATGGACTGCTCGGTATGGCTGGGCCCGGGCTCTCCGCTCCTTCCCTATAGGCGTCCCTCTCTCGGGCGTAGGCAAGTGAGTCTCTGGCCGGTGTGTACGCGTTCTCTTCGTTGTCCTGGTCACACAGATCACCCGCATCCGGCCCCCTCAGTGTTCTCCGGTACTGCTCCGTCCCTCTCTGCTGCCCGACACCAACTCCGAAACGTAACTGGGTTCGCCCCGCCCTCTCCGTGCTCCAGAACCTTCCCAAACCACGCCTTCTTCTGGCGTAAGTTGTCATTGGGCCCGGCGGCTAGCCCCACCCAGCCCAGATGGAGTTGCTATGGGAGTGCGGTGGCGCGCTTCCGCCTTTCTCTTGTTGTGGTGTAAGTGGGCGGGGTGACCCTTCTCAAACCACACCCGCCCGCTGGAACATAAACATAGAGAGGGGCGGGGCCGGCGGGGGAGCTGTGACAGGGGTCAATGTCATGGTGTTGTTGGCTGTGTGTGTCAGGCCATGCAGTGCTCTCATCCAGGATTATATAACATCCATACAGCCATGTTATATTCTACAAGTCATCTCAGCAGATGGCATCGCAGAGCAACATCTGCTCTGTGTCTGTTATGGAACAATCAGGCTGCACTGACACAGGAACGTCTTCAGATTCTTTAAATTAAATAACAAACGATTCAAAGGGAGGTTTATGTCTGCAGAATCTCCCTTTGATAACTCCCTTAGATCCTGTATAATAATAATAACAGATAACTGCTACAGGTGCAAAAAAAGCCTTTTAAGATCTTATTGCATGAAGTTGGCATTAAAGCGGAGTTCCACCCTAAATTTATACTTACCTCCATCTTCATGCCCGGGGTCACCTGAAAAACAAATGGATAATCACAATTTTTTCTCTTTTTTACTAACCTCGTTTAGAAGAAAATATACTTACCTTACTTCCTCTTCCTCCCCTCGGCGGCCACGGCGATTCGTCACTTCCTGGCTTGCAATGATTCCTGGGAGCTGAACGTCATCGCTCCCAGGAATCAATGCCCCGACGTCAGTTCCGGTGCAGGCGCCGTCATACCTTGCTAAACAGCTTCTGGGCATGCCCAGAAGCTGTGCAGGGATGACGCTATGGCACCGGAAGTGACTGCGGGGCCGGTGCAGTGCATCGTGGGACCGAAGAAGACGGAAGAGGACACAGAAGAGGATCGCGCTGGCTTCAAGCTGCCCACACCTGAGATGGCAGCGCTGGACAATACTTTTTCAAGGTAAGTATTTCTCCTAAAAGGTAAGTGCAACCCGGGACAGATCAGAGGCTAGCCATTGTGGATTGTACTAGCCCTGACTGTCCCGGTGGAATTTTTATTAAAAAAAAACTTTCCCAGGGTGGAACTCCGCTTTAACACAAGTGCGGTATATTGCGCTACATGGCAGATTTGTCACGTGTACCCCATACATTGTACGCTTTTTTCAAAGACCTGCACAGCCCTGGTGACAGTCCTTTCTCCAGCATGTGGTGTATTGGCGCTTTTCCATTGCGTGCACCGGCTCGGCTCCACTCGGCACTGCTTGTCCCAGCTCAGCTCGGTTTGTTTTTCCACTGCGTGGTACAAGTCGGCATGTTTCGGCACTATATAGGCTCTACTCGGCTCGGTTTGCTTTTCCACTAAAGTAGTAAGTGGGTGGGATTACAACGTAATTCAATGACGGTGACAATTCTCTGACCAATCAGTGGCTAGTAGTGACGACCAATCAGGCTGCATGCGAAGGATTGTGGGATTTGGTATAGGTACGGCACGCTTGGAACCCCAACCGAGGTGGTACTGTTTAAGAGAGCCGTACCATGTAGTGGAAAAGCGCCGCCGTACCAAACCGTACCGAACCGTTCAAACACGTACCATGCCGTACCATGCAGTGGAAACGCGCCATACCGAGCCGTTCCATGCAGTGGAAAAGCGCCATAAGTGTTGATGGAGCTAAGCACTTAAGAGGAAGTAAACCCTCCTCTGCAACTTGTACCTATAGGTAAGCCTATAATAAGGCTTACCTATAGGTACTGTAAATATCTCCTAAACATGTACCGTTTAGGAGATATTTACCTTACATGCAGCCAGTGACGTCACTGGCGCATGCGCTCTGAAGGAACGGCCGCTGGTGCCGTTCCTTCAGAGCCCTGTACCGTGACCATCGGCTCCCGCGCGCTTGCGAGTGAGTGACGTCACCGCGGTTTCCGGCCAATCAGATGGCCGGATCCCGCGATCCCGGAAGACGGGCGACTGAACATGTCGCCCGTCATAGAGTTAAGCGGGCGGCACGGCGGGGGCTCGTTCTAAGGTAAGTATTTCATAATGAGCTAGTATGCGATGCATACTAGTTCATTATGTGTTTCTCTTACAGGGTGAAAATAAAATAAAACATTTTCAGTTTACAACCTCTTTAACCACTTAAGCCCCGTAAGATTTTACCCCCTTCCTGACCAGGCCCTATTTTGCGATTCGGCACTGTGTGACTTTAACGGACAATTGCGCGGTGTTGCGACGCTGTACCTAAACAAATTTGACGTCCTTTTTTTCCCACAAACAGAGCTTTCTTTTGGTGGTATTTGATCACCTGTGCATTTTTTTGATCATGCGCTATAAACAAAAAAAGAGCGACAATTTTGCAAAAATAACAATATTTTTCACATTTTTTTATATGACATTCCCCCCCAAAAAATGTAAAAATCAAAATTTTTTAACATTTTTGGCCAATTTGTTTTCTGCTACCTATGTTTGGTAAAAAAAATCACAATAAGCGTATTTTGATTGGTTTGCGCAAAAGTTATTGCGTTTACTAACTAAGGGAAAGATTTTTGTTATTTTTGTTGTTTTTTTTTTAACGAGTAATGGCGGCGATTTGCGATTTTTTTTTGCAGTACTGCGACATTGCTTCAGACAGATCGGACCCTTGACTGACATTTTTGACCCTTTTGGGGGTACCAGTGACATTACTACAGTAATCAGTGCTATACATATGCACTGTTACTGTAAAAAATGACACTGGCAGGGAAGGGGTTAACTTTATTGGGGAAGGAGGGGTTAAGTGTGTCCCTAGGGGCGTGATTCTTACTGTGCAGGGATGTGGCTTTACATGTAACAGCAGAGATCTACGGTCCTACATAGCAGGACCGTTAGATCTCTGCTGTTACACAGGGAAGAATGACAGGCGGCTTTGTTTACATTAGCCGCCTGCCTTTCTCCCTTCACAGCGGATGATCACAAGTGAGCGGCGGACATCAGGTCCGCCGGTCACATGCGCGGACTTGTTAGGGAACGAGCCGGGGCGGGAGCGCGCCTCCGGCGGCGCACGCTCGCCCGCTATTGGCTCCCAGGCTAGTGACGTACTGTTACGTCACTTTGCCTGGCCGGGGCTGACCGCCGCAGTATATGTACTTGCGGCGGTCGGCAAGCGGTTAATTACTTGATTTTACAAGTGATTTTACCCCCCATTATGACCAGGCCATTTTTTTTGCTATTCAGCACTGCACCTAAGGGTAAAACAAATGTAAATGTCTAAGCACAATTTTGCAATTTTGCCATCTGTTAGTAAAACTGTACAAATCATCACAACTAATTAGTGAATCCAGGTGGATTACATCTTGTTTTTGTTCAGGATAAACTGGGCTTGCATTTAGTAGTTTGGTAATAAATGGGTATCTCTTTATTTTTTGTTATTATCAAAGGAAAACTGGCCCAAAATAGTAAGAAAAAAAAAACTTTTTTTCGTTTAAATCTAGCTGTGTTTAGCTGTGAACTTCTTGTTACTACCATAACCTACCACCAAAGTACAACCCAAAATCAATTCTCCCACTCCTGACGATAGCAACGATACCACATATGTGTATGTGTGTTGTTGTTTGTACTTGTAGTACAGCCCAGAAGCAATAGTGCGCATTTTGCCTTTTTATCTTTTTTTTGTCCCACCTAAAACACTGATACTGATGCAAATTTTCAATTTTTTTTTTAACATACTGTCACCAGTGCAGTACAGCCTCATCATATGACTGGTGTGACGATGATCAGTGATACTGACTGGTGACAGTATGAAAAGAAATCTAATTTTTTATTACATTTTTTTTTTTTACATACCATACTTTTATCAGAGTAGTTCACTGTCACCATAATGACACTAAACTAATCTGGGTGGGTGATCAGGGATTTTCATTTTCACTGTGATTGCTGTTGCAGTGTGAATAATGTAACAGCAATCGTTTGAATTGTCATCAATGGGTTTCTATTTATGACAGCTTGATATCTATTGACATGCTGTGATTGGCTACAGCTAATCACATGGTATAGGGTGTTGTGACTGGCCCATGTACCATGTGATAGCTGTGGGCCAATCACAGCATCATTACAGAAAGCACAACTGTGTATACATTGTGATCATGTGATCACAAGGAACGTACCAGGGACTGTAATCCACATCTAATTTGCATGACAGGAGACTGTGCCTGGCTCTCAATGGAGCTGGTTTACACAGCTCCGTGTCGGATGCGGAGCGGCGTGCAGAAAAGTCCTGTGCGTCTTCTAGTCCGTTTCAGGTTTGAATTCAGTCAAAAATACAAACCTAATTTGGATCTGAAATGGTGCACAGGGACACACCGGACCCTCTGCTGCGAGCAGGGCCGATCCTGGGTGGGTGCACAAGCCAAGGCAGAGGAGGGGTGCCGAAGCTAAAGTGGCAGAGTCCTCCCCTCCCTCCCTCTCCTTGTGTGTGTCACATAGCGGGCATCTCCAGCTGTGACACGAAGCTTGAGTCTGAAATGCCAGGCGGCCGCTGTAACAAAGTCCTGCCCCCTAGACCGGCTCCTGTGATAGGCAGCACACTAATCCAATGCCGGGAAATTAAATCAGTATGACGTGTATCATAGGAGCCGTTGTAGGAGGCGGGACTTTGTTACAGTGGCTGCCCGGGAAATTCAAAAGCTCTGTGACACAGCGGGAAATCGCAGCTCTGTAATCCAGGCACTGGTAAGCTGCATTTGGTGGGCTCTGGTAAGCTGCATTTGGTGGGCTCTGATAGTCTGCATTTGGTGGGCACTGGTAAGCTGCATTTGGTGGGCACTGGTAAGCTGCATTTGGTGGGCACTGGTAAGCTGCATTTGGTGGGCACTGGTAGGTTGCATTTGGTGGGCTCTGGTAAGCTGCATTTGGTGGGCACTGGTAGGCTGCATTTGGTGGGCTCTGGTAAGCTGCATTTGGTGGGCACTGGTAGGCTGCATTTGGTGGGCACTGGTAAGCTGCATTTGGTGGGCACTGGTAGGTTGCATTTGGTGGGCTCTGGTAAGCTGCATTTGGTGGGCACTGGTAGGCTGCATTTGGTGGGCACTGGTAGGCTGCATTTGGTGGGCACTGGTAAGCTGCATTTGGTGGGCACTGGTAAGCTGCATTTGGTGGGCTCTGGTAGGCTGCATTTGGTGGGCACTGGTAAGCTGCATTTGGTGGGCACTGATAGGGCTGCATTTGGTGGGCTCTGGTAAGCTGCATTTTGTGGGCACTGGTAGGCTGCATTTAGTGAGCACTGATAAGGCGGCATTTGGTGGGCTCTGGTAAGCTGCATTTGGTGGGCTCTGGTAAGCTGCATTTGGTGGGCTCTGGTAGGCTGCATTTGGTAGGCTCTGGTAGACTGCATTTGGCGGGCACTAATGAGGCTGCGTTTGGTGGGCACTGATAGGGCTGCATTTGGTGGGCTCTGGTAAGCTGCATTTGGTGGGCACTGGTAGGCTGCACTTGGTGGGCACTGATGAGGCTGCATTTGGTGGGCACTGGTAGGCTGCATTTGGTGGGCACTGATGAGGCTGCATTTGGTGGGCACTGATGAGGCTGCATTTCGTGGGCAATGGTAGGCTGCATTTGGTGGGCACTGATGAGGCTGCATTTGGTGGGCACTAATAAGCTGCATTTGATGGGCACTGATAAGGCTGCATCGGTGCATTGATCTCTTGTATCATATCCACAGTCTCTGAGCATCTCTTGTATCAAGTCTGCAGTCTCTGACCATCTCCTATAGTATGTCTGGGGGGCTCTCTCTAACAGAATCTCTAACAGAGACCCTCTCTGTGTCCATTAGAGAGACCCCCCCAGGTCCCTTTAGAGTACTCGGCTTCTCTTCCCGGGGTAAGGAAGACTCCTTAGGGGAGCATCACTGTGTTTGAGTCATTACCATAGAAACATTTGTAAAGGGGAGGAGTTACCAAGATGACCACGCCCATGTGGGGACACCAGAAATATTTCTGCACCCAGGCATCTTTGACCCTAGGATCGGCCCTGGCCGCGAGCCGCTCCAAATTCAGTGTGAACCCAGCCTAAAGGTGAACTAACCTTTTAAAAAGAAGTGTGGCCAAAGCTTTTTGATCATACTTCTCTTCTGGGTCACAGAAGTGCACTTACTTTCACTCTCCTGTGACCCAGATTTGTTACAGAGCTGCTCCAGGCTCTGCAGGGATCCCAAACATATTGTCGGGATCAACCCAGCTGCCTGATTGACAGCTGGCTCTGGTTCTCAACACGCAGCTGAGAGTTGAAGCCATCTGCACCTGCCCCCTCTTCAGCCTGGCTCTCCAGTTGGTGCTGGAGGGCACAGCAGAGAATGGTGACTGACAGTCTACTCCGAGCAGCCCAAGAACTGAGCGATCAGTGGTCATGTGATCGCTCAGCCCCCGGTGTTAGAGCCAGAGAGGGACAGCTGCAGTATCACAGCAAGGCTGCAGCATAGAAGTGAGTATGTGTGTGTTTTTTTTTTAACTAACCCACAACCTCTCCTTTAAACATTTAACGAACACTACCTCTTATACATATAATGTTCTGCCCCACTTCCATATATTTTTGTGTCTTGTATTAAACTGCATTAGACTGTCATCAGGGCTGGCCCAAGACATTGTGCTGCCTGGGTCCAAGAATGAAATGCGCCCCCCCCCCCCCCCACCAAAAAAAAAAAAAAATCACGCCCACCAAATGGCCCCCACACCCAATATTTTATAACATCATAATAATACTAAAATTAAATTGATCAGGAAGTCAGATTTTCATGCAACAGCACCTTGTCCATATGCAACATTATATGACATACCAGCCACATTTTTGAAAAGGTGCATGCACTTTTTTGTGGAAACACAAGTACAGCAGCCCATTCATTTGAATAGGCTGCCGTGCCTACGCAAACATGGCCTGTACGAAACACAGAAGTGTGAACCTAGTTCATATCAGGATCACATGGGAACGCATGCTTTCCCGTGGGAAAACAGACTGCGGAAAAAATAGTGTTTGTACTACTTTTAAAAACTCACTGCACCAAACTGCAAAGTACTGTGGCACTGTATTGACACTGATGGAGTATTGTTGGCAATGATGGGGCACTGTGATGGCACTGATGGGGCACTGTATTGACACTGATGGGGCACTGTGATGTCACTGATGGGGCATTGTGATGGCACTAATGGGGCACTGTATTGACACTGATGGCAAAAATGGGGCACTGTGATGGCACTGTTTTGACACTGATGGGGCACTGTTATGGCACTGATGAAGCACTGTATTGGCACTGATGGGGCACTGTGATGGAACTGATGGGGCAACTAGATTGACACTGATAGGGCACTGTGATTGCACTGATGGGGCACTGTTTGCACTGATGGGGCACTCGATTGACACTGATAGGGCACTGTGATTGCACTGATGGGGCACTGTGATTGCACTGATGGGGCACTGTGATTGCACCGATGGGGCACTGTGATGTCACTGATGGGGCACTGGATTCAGGGCAGCCATCAGAAATGTTGGGGCCCCTTACACAGCTTTAGGCCTGGGCCCCTCTGGGCCTGACCACCAACATTTTGCGGGGCCCGCCCTCTGGCCGTCTCACCGTATCTGCCCACTGGCCATCCCACCGAGTCCTTCAGTGTACCCACTTCTGTTTTAACACTCTTACAACTTAATGAATGAAAATTAATCCAATCCATCAAAGAGATCCTCATATATTCAGCAAAGAGACAGCTCAATCCAGCAAAGAGACATCCCTTCAGCTACATCGGCTTACTCTGCAGCTGCCATGCTTCAGCAATTGCTAGTTACTACAGCAGCAACAACTCGGTCTTATTGGTTGGGGCCTGGGCGGCTGGGCCCCTTGGAACCCCTGGGCCCCTTACATGTGTATGGGCTGTCCCCCCCTGATGGCTGCCCTGACTGGATTGACACTGATAAGGCACTGATGGCACTGTGATTGCACTGATGGCACTGTGATTGCACTGATGGGGCACTATATTGACACTGATGGTACTGTAGGAGCGCAGCAGCGCAAGCTGAACTGGCAATAATGACTGTTTGTTGAGAAGTGATCACTCTGTCGTTGGTCGAAGTGACCACGTGGTAAGAGCCCGCTGTACTTGGCCCTTTACCCCGATCCATGATGCACTGGGTCCTGTGGACCCAGCTATCATGAACACTTCCCCGTGTGTGCCCCAGAGATGTGACCCTAGCCTTTGACCTTGTGCTGTTGCCATGGGCAACAGCTTAATTTATACCCCAATTTTTGCACATTTGCCACATTCCTTTGGGTGGGATGGTGGCAGTTCTTTAGCCAATGCTCAGCACTTGATGAGCAACCAATTAGGCCAGCCAGCCACACACGTTACATAGATTTACTAATACTATGTCCACATCACCCCTTGAAAACTTTGTTCCAGTAGAAGAACTCCCCAAATGGCAAAGTGGTGCCTCGTATTCCATGGGTAGTAGTAGAAACAAGAACTGCAGGAAGCACTGGTGATGAGCGCCGGGTACTTTTGCTATGCTGTGTGTGCCTTCCCGCCGGGAAAGCAGCTCTGCTCCGCTCAGCTACCTAACCCATGCCCCGATCTGGCTCCACCCCACAAGCCATGCCCCCCCCCCCCCACCGCTCCACAACCAATTCCTCATCCCGTTCGATTGCTCCCCTCCCTAGCTATCCAATGTACACAGGAGCCAGCAGGTGACACTGTATGCTGGTTGGAGGCTGAGAGAGACGGCGGTATGTTGAATATCGCTGTTCTCGGCCGCATCGCAGCCGCAACACTGAGCTAACTCATGCCATTGCCAGCAATTTAACAAAACATATTACACTGCATTTCCGGCTGTTACATAAAAATGACAGCGTGGCCTCCCCTGCCTAAGTTGACGTCTGGGTCCAATGGACCCAGTGGGACCAATGGTAGGGCCGGCCCTGACTGTTATTGTTTTGTAGTATGTTGACATCTGGTGGCGGTCTTGGACCACTGCTACTTGTTTGCAATGTGATTTTGGTACTTTCCTCTGTCCCCTCTCCTTTTTAGAGCTAGTTAGTTTAAAATGATTTCTAGGCCTCATGCACACTGGATGTTTTTACAGCTGCTGTTTTTGGCATCAGATGTTTTTTTTCTGCAGCCAAAAAAATCCCCAGCATGTTATCAAATGTGTCCATGCACACATAGGATGTTATCAGCAGTTTTTGGCAGGGGCAGTTTCTGGCTGTAAAAAAAAAAACAAAAACTAGTGGGTTTTGAGTGGCGTTTTTCAGCTGTAAAAACGCTCTAATGCCAATAAACGCTGATAAACGCCAAAAAAAAAAAACGCGAACAAGCTCTGCTAACTGGCGTTTTTTGAAGTTTTTTTATTCCATTGCTTTTTTTAAGCCTGGGTTCTGTTTCGAGGTGTCTTTCATGGACTATAGCCTGGATCACACTGGTGCTTGCTTAACACCGCATGTGATTTGCACCAAAAACGCACCGCATTCCTGTGCACATCACATGTGATGTCAGTGCAATGCAATTTGAGCCATATATTTTGTATTGCTCAAATTGCATCACATTTGCACCAAAATGTTGTAGGACTCTTTTTTTTCCTCCACACCTATGACATAATAGGCACAATGTCAACAGGGCTTCAAGTTCCACAAACGATACCCCGAAACACATTGCAAAATACAGTGCGCTTGCCAAAATCGCATCGCATGGGTGTTCACACCCATACAATGCGTTGTATGGGTGCTTGGCCAGTCCATCATCTTTACCCTCAGCTTCTTTAGCAAGGCAGTGGTTGTCTTGGAGGTGTTAATGGAGTGGTTATCATGTTAGAATCCTGCCCTGCGGCCAGTCTCTGAAGGGAGGGGATCATGCTCTGCTTCAGTAGGTCACAGTACATGCTGGCATTCATGGTTTCCTCAATGAACTGTAGCTCCCCAGTGGCGGCAGCACTGATGCAGCCCCAGACCAGGACACTCCCACCACCATACTTGACTGTAGGCAAGACACACTTGTCTTTGTACTGCTCACCTGGTTGCCGCCACACACACTTGACGCCATCTGAACCAAATAAGTTTATGTTGGTCTTATCAGACCACAGGACATGGTTCCAGTAATCCATGTCCTTAGTCTGCTTGTCTTCAGGAAACTGTTTGCGGGCTTTCTTTAGAAAAGGCTTATTTCTTGAACAACAGTCATGCAGACCAATTTGATACAGTGTGCTGTTTCTATGGTTTTGGCCACTGTGCTGCAGCTCAGTTTCAGGGTCTTGGCAATCTTTTTCCTAAGCCATCTTTATGTCAAGCAACAATTCTTTTTTTCATATCCTCAGAGAGTTCTTTGCCATGAGGTGCCATGTGGAACTTCCAGTGACCAGTATGAGAGAGTGAGAGCGATAGCACCAAATTTTACACACCTGCTCCCCATTCACACCAGAGACCTTGTAACACTAACGAGTCACATGGCACCGGGGAGTGAAAATGGCTAATTGGGCCCAATTTGGACATTTTCACATAGAGATGTACTCACTTTTGTTGCCAGCTGTTTAGATAATAATGGCTGTGTATTGAGTTATTTTGAGGGGAGAGCAAATTTACACTGTTATACAAGCTGTACACTCACTACTTTACATTGTAGCAAAGTGTAATTTCTGCAGTGTTGTAACATGAAAAGATAAAATAAAATATTTACAAAAAATGTGAGGGGTGTACTCACTTTTGTGAGATACTGCACATACTTGGGACGTCAGAGAACGGCTACAAACACATCGAGGCAGGGGGGCTAAAGTCACAACTGGCTATAGACCTCCTAGTGATTAGGGAGATATAAATATTCATAACTCAGGCAATTGGATCTTCGAACATTATTCCTAGGGACATTCCCCAAAAGTAGACAGAAGCCCAAACATTTTTTTTCAGCTATCGGAAAAGTAGGGAGAGCTTTGTTGAAACTTTATCAGCCTTTTTACCTCAGAGGACCCCTTGAAATGACTTTCCAATCTCAGGAAACCCTGCTAATGATTACAAGGTCTACATCTCACAGTAGGGAAACAAGGAGAGCAGCATGTTGCTCCAGGATAGTGATGTAATCTCAAGGACTGGATGGACTTGGCGCTGGCCCCGGCTCGCATCTATATAAATAACTCAAAGAAAGAAATTGGCTGCACACCTCCGCCGGTCGAACAGGTTTTGTCAGGGTTACCTGATCCGAGGCCGAGGTGCTGAGAGGGCTCCCCTTGTGGCTCAGTACAGCACACTCCTGGAGATGGTACAAAGGGTGTGGCGCCCCAAGTGGCACGGGTTACCAGCTGAAGGCAGGTAGGTAGAACCAGGAGAAATCCGAGAGCAAACTGGAACAGGCCGGAATCGCAGCTGGGTATGAGTATTCAAGGCTCTGAAGCAGCCGGGCTACCTTGTGCCAAGGAATAGTCTCTAGTAGCGGAAACCGTGGTACAAGCCAAGGTCATGCACAGGAGACAACCAGAATAGCCGAGGTCTTGAAGCAAGCCGGGGTCATACACGGTAGGTAACGGAAGCAAGGTCAGTGGGAGAAGCCAAGGGTCAAACCAGGAGCAGGAGATCAAACGGAATCAGGAACAAGCCAAGTCCCAACAGGAAATCCAAACAGGAAACAGGAAGCTGAGAGATAATCCAGCAATGAGTCTGATCCTATGGCCACCTTTTATAGGCCATTTCCCTGATAGCCAGCAGGGGGCTGTCAGTTGAGTCAGGAGCATCCATTTCTATTAC
Organism: Pelophylax lessonae; assembly: GCF_965119305.1. Classification (NCBI taxonomy): domain Eukaryota; kingdom Metazoa; phylum Chordata; class Amphibia; order Anura; family Ranidae; genus Pelophylax; species Pelophylax lessonae. The sequence continues at coordinate 122,816,372 of NC_138771.1, read as the reverse complement.
TGGCAATGTTGCCAGTTCTCCTATGGCCATTTCCCTGACAGGCCAGCAGAGGGCTGTGTCAGTTGAGTCAGGAGCGTCCATTTCTATTACTGGCAATGTTACCAGTTTTCCTATGGCCATTTCCCTGACAGGTTTATTGAGACTTGCAAAGAGCTGCCACTACGACAAGGACACAGACAATGAGGAGAGGTTGACGCGTTTCACACTGACATTGTGCTTTTTCAAAACCTAGGGTAAAAGTAAATTAATACTCCTTAAATAGCAGCCACCCCCACCTGTAACAGGTGTCGGGTGATGTGATTAGTTCCCTATTCGTCTTGATAAGCGAGTAAAAAACATTCCATAAACAGAGGTGAATCACCCATTGAATAGTTTGAAACCTATATGAATATAAATGATATATCACATAAACGAAAAAATGTAATGTAAAAATAAACCAGGGTGAAGGAAAAAAAACTAAATATTGAATGATTAAAAAAAATAAAATGGAAATAAAGATAAAAATAAAAATGAAATAAAAAAATAAAGTAAAAACAAACCGAAATGCAAAAAAAAAAAATTGTAAAACAAGAATAGGAATAATATAATAAGTGTATGTAAATAAAGGGAAAAACATCAAATCCACAGAGTAAGCCCCCGTTCACACTGGGGCGACCTGTCAGGCGACCTGGTCGCCGTAGGTCGCCTTCCATAGAGAAGCTGCGGACCCGTTCTAATAGGAGCGACACAAGTCGCTCCGACTTAGAAAAAGGGTCCGGAGCTTCTTTGGGGTGACCCGGGGGTTTCTGCATAGACTTCAATGTTATGAAGTCCGTGCCGGCCGCTCCGAGGTCACGGTGCGAGCAGCGCGCCGCGACCTATGAGGTCGCCCGGCAAAGTAGCGTCGCCCCAGTGTGAACGGGGCCTAATAGTCACTAGGAAGAATGCTTCTTACATTGGTGGTAAGTGTGAAGAATCTCCCTGTAAAGATAGCTAAAAGGATCATTGGTATTGGTTGTTTATCTGAGAGTCAGAAATTGCTCATTGCTCAAGGAACCCCTAGCAACATCTGGAGGAACCCTAGGGTTACACGGATCCCTGGATGAGAAAGGATTGCTTGGGGGATTTTTTCCTTTAAATCCTTTTTCAAGGAAATGGCAAAAAGATAGTTAAAATCTTTGCCCGCTAAGGAAGACCAAACTCCCCAAAACAGTGACTCCATTGTCTGGCTGAAAATTGTCAGTGCAACCAATCAGAAATTATATGAGCTAAATCAATACATTCCTAAATCATATATACGTTTCTGTACACCACTGCACTTTTCAAGCGTTGTTTATTTAACCTTTTAGTCTGTACATGTTGCCGTCACAACAAGGCTTACTTTGACAAATGAGAATTTAAATGCTTCTTTTTATTTAGGCGTGTTTCACGGTATTGGGCTATGTTTTTGAAGCATGTAGCATTTGATAAGAGACCATATGACCAGCTTTATTCTTTGCTTTTGCTGATTAGCCCTTCCTGAGGTTTATCATAACCTTGCACAGTGTTGATATGTTTTTTATTAGCATAATCTAGCAAAATCTAGCACATTTTTGGCAGGGTGATTTCCAGCCCTGCCCTATGTCAAATTGTACACGTGAAATACACATACGTTTTTCCTTTTGCCCCCCAGACTTCCCCTTCTTTTTCTTTGTATGGCTCTGTAAGAAAATGTGCAAATTGGTTGCAGAAGTTGAACTCTAAACAATTTATATTTAAAAAAGTGTAATTAATTTTCAAATTAATAACAGGTGTGGAAACAGGGATTTAGGCTACAGCCATTGTAATAATGTCACTGCTACTGTGAGACCAATACACACTCCTCTGCCACACTCTACAAGGGCTCATTTACACTTTCAAATATTGAAAGAAACTATCAGCGCAAAAAATGTGACACAATAAATTATATCATAAAGGCATAACATAAAATTACTATGTGCCAAAAAATATGTGCCAAAAAATAGTGATCAATATCCGGCTGCTCACACCAACATTGTGCTCACTCTTCACAATCAAAATCAAATATCTAACATAACAGTGTTGCACCAGAAAAAAATGTATATAAGTGGACATACACAATAGAATTATATAAGTGAAAAATCAAACTTTCTAGAAAGATATATTGTCCTTATAGGGTGCAGATCATATATTGTGCAAAATAAAGTGACCAGAAAAAAGTCCATCAAATAAATCCTATAATCCAACTGATATGGTTACATCTCCGTGATCGTGTCAGGGTCCCCTTCACCATCTAAAGTGGCCTCTCACCTTACTCTTTGACCCGAGAGTCACCCCGGGTCTAGAACAGCTTTTTCCCCTCGCTGGGGGGTTATGATGTCAGCCCACACAGGGGAGTAATCCAGGGTCCCACCTCCGATCTCAAATGGCTCGGTGTATATAGGGGGTAAAGGGAATAAATCTAGTGCTCTCTGCTTTGTTTGGTAGGATAAATGTATTAACAAATGGCCGCACTTACATTGAAAAGCACTCAGCAGTGCATGCATGTAAAACCATCTCATATCAACTCAGGAAGGGATGTGACGTCCGGTATGCAGGCTCCGCCCCCTATACGCGTTACGTCAGCACTCTCTCAGCTTCGACTTCCTCGGTAGGGGTGGAGTCTGCATAGGATGCCTCGCATTAAAAGACCGATCATGGGGAGTATTGCGGGCCAGATCGGTCTTTTAATGCAAGGCATCCTATGCAGACTCCATAAGAAGGTTAATGGAATGTCCAGTCAGCAAACCTGAAGCCTTCTTTACCAAATGGTAAAATGGTAGGGACCAAATAATGGCGTAACATCTAAACGTTACCTCTCTTCCATACAGTAGAATTATCCTTTGATGAGTTACATGGCAATCAGTGAACTAAGTTTGCGTCCTTAAAGCGGAGTTCCGGCCACATACACATTTTTGAGATAAAAATACCCCCCTAATCCTAAACTAACACCAATTACACTAACACTAACCCAGATTACAATACAGGACAGTAATTGAATTAAGTTAAAATCTTACCTTTAAATTTGATTACAGATCGCGGCCATCTCCGGTGTGGGCGTCTGAAGCTGCTGTGTCCCCCGCTGTGACCTCCTTCCTGGTTTCTGGCTCCCAGAATGCCGATCGCAATCTTGTGCATGTGCTGTAGATTGCGATCAGCAATCAGAGTAGCGGCCGGCCATTCCCATTGCATCCTGGGATTGATGACTCACATCTCCCAGGACGCAATGCGAAACCGGAAGTGACGTCTGGGGCCGTGGCCGCAGAAGGAGGAAGTCGGACAGAGATGCCCCTAAGATAAGGTAAGTGATCCCCCCCCAAAAAAAAAAAAATGTCCAATTCTTTTTTAACCTGCTTTTCCCCACAGGAATCCGGAAAGAAGAAAAAGAGGGTGGAACTCCGCTTTAACCACAAGCTGCACCTTTAGATTCACTCTCCCAATAAACTGGGATAGCCCTGATCTGAGGGGAGGACATGTGGTTCTCTTACCACCATGTGCTAGAGCTTTCCGTGGTTCTACTCCTCCAATACACCACCACACTTGCAGCTTCTCCTGCATTATATATATATATATATATATATATATATATACCTAGCAAGGGAGAAGGAATACCAGCCTAGATTGTCTAGAGCAGTGTTTCTCAACTTTTTTTAGTCAAGTCACCCTTAACAATTCTTGACAGTCACGAGGCACCCCATTCTAAAATGTAAAAAACAATTCTAATAGCTTTACACAATGCAGCAACATCCATACGTAGGACACCCAACGTTAGAAGCGATTTATACTTCCAAAGCAAATACACTTTTGCACACTGGTACTGACTAGTATTCCAATGTTTCTCTTCTCCCTCAAGTTCTCTCCATCAATCAGCTAATGTCAACCCAGTGCTAAGCTAGAGGGGCACAGGAGGGTCAAACAAGGATGCTGTGGAGGCAACAAACATCCTCATTAATAACTAATGATGTCATTGGTTGCTAGGATGGCAGTGCCTAGAATGTCGTAATAGTGTATACAATTTTTGATAGATTTTTAGGCATTTTGACAAGGCACCCCTGAAGAAAGCTTAACCACTTTACCACCGCCCACAGTAATATTACTGCGGCAGAGTGGCTCGTTATCGTCTGACGACGTAGTACTACGTCGTCAGACACTCCCCCTTCTGGGCGGCGCTTGCGCGCCGCCGGAGGCTCGCTCCCGCTGTTTTCAGTCACAGCGGGAGTCAGGCCAGGGGAGGAGCAGCGGCAATCGCCGCCGCATTTCCCCCGATCGTCGGGGATCTAGTGTAGAGATTCGCCCGCCTGTGTAAACACAAGCGGGCGGATCTCCATAGTGACAGGGAGTGACAGCTCGGACTGTTCAGCATAGCTGGACATCCGATCTGTCCATGACTCACTCTGTCCCCTCCCCCCCACACGTCAGTAAGCACCAGGCATACATTAACCCCTCCCTCTCCAATAAAATTAACCCCTTCCCTGCCAGTGTCATTTTTACAGTAACAGTGCATATATATAGCACTGATTATTGCAGTAATGTCACTGGTACCCCCAAAAGTGTCAAAAATGTCAGTCAAGGGTCCGATCTGTCCGCCGCAATGTCGCAGTCCCGCAAAAAAAATCGCAGATCGCCGCCATTACGCGTTAAAAAAAAAACACCAAAAATGACAGAAATCTTTCCCTTTGTTAGTAAACGCAATAACTTTTGCGCAAACCAATCAAAATACGCTTATTGTGATTTTTTTTTACCAAACATAGGTAGCAGAAAGCAAATTGGCCAAAAATTTTAAAAAAAATTGGTTTTTACATTTTTTCTGGGGGGAATTTCATATAAAAAAATGTTAAAAATATTGTTATTTTTTCAAAATAAACGCTCTTTTTTTGTTTATAGCGCAAAAAGTAAAAATCGCACAGGTGATCAAATACCACCAAAAGAAAGCTCTGTTTGTGGGAAAAAAAGGACGTAAATTTCGTTTGGGTACGGCGTCGCACGACCGCGCAATTGTCAGTTAAATTTGCACAGCGCCGAATCGCAAAAAGTGGCCTGGACGGAAGACAGCAAAATCCTCCGGTGGTAAAGTGGTTAAGGCCCCCTGGTTGAAAAAGGCGGGTCCAGAGAGACAGGGCAGACACCGTTGTCTACAAGGATGTGCTTTACAAATATGCGTAGCACTTTGCTTGCCTCTGGACTCTGAAGCATGCAAAGCCTCCTTCTATTTATGAATAAAATAGAGGAGAACCCACCGGACCCATCAAAGTACACTGCTGAGGGCATTCCGAAGAATACCACACGCTCCCCTCTTTGTCCTGCATTTTAGGAATGGCAAGCAGAAAATGCAGTGCTACATAAATTTGCAGTGTCTGTTGGACATCAGATAGCATTACCCACTTTCCCATATAAATAGACCCCCAACTGCAGACATTCCCTGGAATTAATAAAGAGTGTCCTAATATGTCTTACAGTAGTGCGACAAATGGCAGAACTTGTAACAGATTCAGGTACGTGTCCTGTCACAAATGACGAGGTTTAGAAAACCTGCACAACTAAACGGTGAAGATAATTTGATTTATCCCTACAAGTACCAAATAACAGCAACCTTTGTAATAATAATTAATAATTTTTATCCTTTAGCTGAACCCCAGGAATTTCTAACTTGAATCATGGTGTGTGCTTGCTGTATTTATTCCAGATCTGTGCAATAATGCAGCATGAAACTTTGCCTCTGTGCAGGAGCCTTTTGTAAAAAAGACCGGTCACTGCTGTTCTCTCTCCTTGTACAGAATGGCTGGTCTTAACTCTGCCCCCTTCTGCAGTTTTCAGCAGGAAGCCTGTACTGGGTGGAGCTGCTGGGTCCCTCCCACAGCTCTGCTTTTTGCACAGATCATGTACAGCACAACAATGATATCACTGCTGCTTTTACATAGCAATGGGGGTTATTTACTAAAACTGGAGCGTGCACAATCTGGTGCAGCTGTGCAAAGAAACCAATCAGCTTCCAGGTTTTATTACCAAAGCTTAATTGAACAAGCTGAAGTTAGAAGCCGATTGGCTACCATGCACAGCTGCACCTGATTCTGAGTGCACTTGTTTTAGTAAATCTCCCCCAAAATCTACAGAAGTTTGCAAGGTCATTCAGTACACATAAAGTAGATTTATATTCTCTTCAGCAATATATTTATGAAATAAATATATGAATATTTGTGTGCCCGGAGTTCAGATTGGAAAACACAACTCCAGTTTTACTGATAAAAAAAAAAAAAAAAAAACACATACAGTATATATTTAGAAAATTAATCATTATCTGATGCTGTTCTGTAGATATTTGCAGTGCTGTATTTTGGCCTAGGCCGACAAGGCCCAGACCTAGGGCAGCACTTTGCAGGGGGGGGCGGCAACATAGCCACCTCCGCCTCCACCTGAGACTCTATTGGACACTGTTGCTAAAGCCGCCTGGCATTTAGCAACTAGTGATGTCACGGCTGTGAATCCCTGGCCCTGCCCCCCCCCCTCTCTCTCTCTCTCTCTCTCTCTCTCTCTCTCATCCCCCCTCTCTCTCTCACCCCCCCCTCTCTCTCTCACCCCCCTCTCTCTCACCCCCCTCTCTCTCTTCCCCCCTCCTCTCTTCCCCCCCTCTTCTCTCACCCCCCCTCCCCTCTCTCCTCCACCACCTCCCCTCTCTCACCTACCACCTTCTCTCTCACCCACCACCTTCTCTCTCTTGCCCACCACCTCTCTCCCTCTCGTTCCCTCTCATTATCCCCTCACCCTCTCTTACCCACCCCCTCTCTCTCATCCCCCCTCTCTCACCCTCCCTCACCCACCCCCTCTCTCTCTCCCACCTCCTCTCATGTCATCTCAGGGGTTCTTGCTGGAACTTGTAGTCCTTCAATTTTGGAGGGAGTCACATCCGCTAAAGAGGAAGGGCAAATTTACATAGGAGGGGGAGAGGGGGCGCCCAATATTAGTCTTGTCTAGGGCAGCACAAAACCAAAATACACCACTGGGTATTTGTGTTGTTATTGTTTTGAAAGAGGGGATCACTTTACTATAATCACATGATCAGTTATAGGGTTTTCATTTAAAAAAAGCTGCAGCATGCAGGATTATTGGGGAGTATCTCACCAAAAATGAAACTCTTGTTGCAGAATGCTGTTGCCATGGTTGCCAATGTTTTTTTTTTTTTTTTTACCAATTATATAAACTTATAGCTGGCTACACACCAAAACTGGAAGTTTATTTTATTAGGTTTAAATAAAGTGTTTTCCACTAAGTTTTTTCAGCTAGTTTCAATAACATCGGTACTCAGAACAGGGCGAAAATGTTTGGGCTGACTTGCAATAGAAAACAATTTTGCTGTAATAACAAATGTACAGCTCTGTAATAATCTGTCAGTCATCCAAAGTAAACATGATCTCTGTTGTGGACAATGCTCCCTTACAAATCCATCAGCAGCACCATAAAAAGGAATTAGCCAGTGGAAGGGGTTTATGTAATGTCCCAACACAGAGATAGAACTGAGAGTTTCATTTTCATGGAAGATGAGTAAGTTAAATTATACTTACATTACTGGCATCTCCATGGCAGCATGCAATATATGTGATCCCCAAAAGAAACTATGCAAAAAGATCATTAAAATGGAACTCCACTCTACACCCAACTCCCCGTTGTTCCCAATCATAGGTAATCCGGACTTTGAGCCGGGCAACACAGACCCAGTCTTCAGGATCCTAAAGACTCGGGGCAAGTTTCTAGCGTCCCACTTCGTGTGTAATGGACAGTGGCCATTCATAGAAACTCTAATGGCGCCTGATGATCCCTTTGGTTTGGGGTTTTGGAAAGTGGCCCAGCTTCACCACTTCCTGCATTCGTTGCCCATCCCTGAACTATATGCCCGTGAACTCACGCCATTTGAAGACTATTGTGCAGGTGAGGGTTGATTACTTGGCCCACTCTCGAAAACATATGGCTTACTAGTTACGCCCGTAGAGGGCTTCACCCTGCCGTGCTTACGCAAATGGGAGGCCAATCTTGACTGCACACTTACATCCGTTCAACGATTGAATGTCTGTACGCTGGCACTCAAGACTCCTACATGTACGAAACTGCAGGAGACCAACTATAAAGTGCTCACCAGGTGGTACCAAGTGCCCTCCCTTCTACACAAGTTCTACCCAAGTGTTTCGGGGGCGTGCTGGCATTGCCGGGAGGCTGAGGGTACGTTGCTGCATGTTTTTTGGTCGTGTTCGAGGACAGTTGGATTTTGGAGGGCTGTCAAAGACCTCATAGGGGACACCCCGGCCTTCTTCCTCCTCCAATTGTCAGACATTCCGATTCCAAAATATAAAAAGTCGATCGTTTCTCACGTTCTCTGTGTGGCTAAGTCATGTATTCCAATGTATTGGAATACTCCCCATTCACCCACTATCAGTGATTGCATGCGCAAACTGGAAGGGATCAACAAAATGGAGGACCTTACCCTCGCAGCTCAACATAGGCGTAAGCACTATGAGAAGGTCTGGGGTTTCTGGAATGTGTTTATCCTCTCTGACAGGGGGAAATTCCTAATGTGTTCACAAAGCTCTACTGGTTGACACTTGGGCACGTCCATACCCTTTGCTTTGCCCTGGCCCTTTCTGTTACCGTTACACTCCTCCCCCCCCCCTTTTTTTTTTCTTCTTCTCTCCTCTTCCCTCCTTCTTTCTGCTGACTATCCATTGCCTCTTTACTTTTTCTTTCTTTTTCTTCCTCTCACTTCTCTTTGTCCTCTTATAAAATCTGGCAGGGACAGTTGGAATTGTTATACGGCCCTGTCGCTCCATATATGAATACTCTTGTGCCATTAGGCGTTCATTGCACCTTCGGCAGTATGATGTTATGACCTTACTATCTTACATGGGGATCATGCTGCTTCTCTTTCTAAGTTGAAGTCTGCTGTGTTAACATTTTGCCTGGTTTGGTGTATATACACTTTAAGATTATTGTTATTTGCAATGTATGCAAATGTTTTCTCCACTGTTTCTGACTTTCTAAATAAAATATTTGAAAAAAAAAACTGAACTCCAGAAAAAAGGGTAAACATACAGCTGAGATACATAATAATAACAATAATAATAAAAAAACGTTACTTTATATGGCGTCTTTAAGGCCTTTTCACATTTGTGCGACTTGTCCTGCGACTTGGGACTGCAAAATCGCATGACAAGTCGTACTCCATTTTTTCCAATGAGTACCATTCATATCTGTGCCACTTCAAGTCGCAAAAACTTTAAAGTAGTCTCTGCACTACTTTGGTCCGACTTTGATGCGTTTTGAGCTCAAGAGACCTCAAGATTACACAGGCATTGCTTTAAGTCCAGTCAAAATCGCAACAAAATTGTGTGACTTTTAGGTTGCACAAGTGTGAAAGGGGCCTAAAGGTAGCTTCTCAAAGCGCTTTAAAAGGAAAACACAAGCAATACACAGGATAACATAAAGGAAAAAAGGGACAATTACGTGAAGGCTTGTCTAACATTTTTAGATTTGATTTGAATGAGTTTAGCGAGGATGATACTCTGATGTTCTTTGGAAATGAATTCCAGAGTTTTGGAGCGGAGGTTCGAGTGTAGGAGAGTAGGGGGGACACACAGAAGACCAGAATTTGAGGAGCGGAGGTTATGAGGGGGGGGGGGGAGTAAATTGATAATAGTTTAGAGAGACAATAGGGTGCCAAGACATGAAGAGCCAGAGGATGCAAAATCTGACGGGCAGCCAGTGCAAGGACTCCAGGATAGGGGTAATATGATCACCTGTACCAGACCTAGTAGCCAGGATTCTGGCTGCAGAATTTTGAACATATTGAAGTTGATTAATAGTGGATTTAGGTACACCAGCATGTAGAGCATTGCATTAGTCAAGTCGGGAGAACACAACATACATTAATGGGAATTGTCATACATTTCAAATATTTGTAATTCTATTTATCCATGCTGGATTACACAGCAGGTTAATGACTTTTCTTTTTTCAACTCTAGTTAAGGCAGAACTCCCGGAATTACTTTTTTTTGCAACTTTGCGTTGGTCCATGTATATGTAGCACTGTCCCTGTAGGGCTTTCTGTGTGTTGACTTCTTGGGTCTCCCTCTGATTACCTGCAGACAGTTGCTGGGGGTTTTTCACATATCCCTCCTTACTCCCGTTTGCTTGTTACTCATAGTTACATAGTAGGTGAGGTTGAATAAAGACAATAGTCCATCCAGTTCAACCTGTGTAGGTGTGTGTGGCCGTAATCATCTTACATAGCCCTGAATGTTCTGATCCTTGAGATGTACATCTAAGAGTCTTTTGAAAGCCACCATACTTCCCGCAGAAACCACCTCTTGTGGTAGAGAATTCCAAAATCTTGTAGCCCTAACAGTAAAGAACCCCCTGCGTTGCCTGAGGTTAAAACGCTTCTCCTCTAATCGCATTGTATGCCCTCGAGTCCTCATGCAATCCCTTCGACTGAATAGCTGTTTATCTATGCCGAGATCCCCATTGAGATATTTATAAATTGCTATTATGTCCCCCCTCAGGCATCTCTTCTCCAGGGAGAATAAATCAAGCGATTGCAGACGCTCTTCATAATTAAGGTCCTCCAATCCCCTAATCAGTTTAGTTGCCCTTCTCTGGACTCTCTCCAGCTCCAACACATCCCTCCTGAGGACTGGCGACCAGAACTGGACAGAATACTCCAGATGTGGTCGGACCAGAGTTTTATAAAGTGGTAGGATTATAGTTTTATCTCTGGAATACATCCCTTTCTTTATGCATGCTAATATACTGCTGGCTTTGGCAGCTGCCGCTTGACATTGCATGCTATTGCCTAATCTATCATCAACCAAGACTCCCAAATCTTTCTCCATTTTTGATTCCCCCAAAGGTTCCCCTCCTAACGTGTATTGTGCTTTTATGTTTTTAGTCCCCAAGTGCAAAACCTTACACTTCTCCACATTAAACCTCATTTGCCATGTCGTTGTCCACTCTGTTATTTTGTCCAGGTCATTCTGTAGGATATCTGCTTCAATAAACATTCCAGGGTATTTGGTTTTGTATTTATTGTGGAACTTGAATGGGAGAAGGGAATAGTGGGATACTCCAACTGAACTATTCACAGTAGATAAGGACAACTCTCACTTGGCCTCACCTGATTATTTGTGAAAGCAGACATGCTGCTTTTACCATTCTGCCAATTGTATGGAAAAATTAAGTCTTCTTGCTCTCTTTAGCAGCAGACTTGTTGCAACTACATTATCTTCAGGACATTCTCTAGCATCCCCTGGACGCCCGTCCACTGACTCTTCTACTTGAAGATATAGCCCTCACAGGGCAGACCCTATGACACAGATCTGTACTCACAGTAGGCAGAATCAGATCCTTCCTGGTTTCTCCCTTCTACTCAGCTCTGCAGGACCTCTGACTTCAGCTCTTCTCTGACTTTCAGGCCCTCAGGTTGACTACCCAAGGCCGCATGGCAGCTTCTACAGAGGAGAAGCAGCTGCCCCCTCCCTCCAGGACCCTGTTCTTCAGACGAAGCCCCTGAGCACATGTGCCCTTGGCATTTATACAGTCACCCAGCATGCAACGAGGCACTTTCCTCTGCCAATAGCCAGGGTTGTAAGCAATGTCTGTGCCCTCACTTGTCAGGTTTCCTCCCACTGTCCAATATGCCTCCCTATTGGACCAGTGTGAAACATTCAGACAAGCTGAGCTGCACCTGAGCACCATGAGCAGACCCTATCAATAGATCCTACTCCCTGGTAGGCAGAGTGCAATATAAATTTACCTAGCAATCTTCCTGATAAGCAGAAAGACCCAAAAACGATGCTCTCTTCTAGCACCTACCTAAGAGGGTGCTACATAAGTAATCCATATCTGAGATCCGGAAAGTTGCTGGTGAAGCTGAAAATCACTGTAGTAGTCGGTGCTACAGTGATAGCTGCATTCTTTAGAGTCCTGTGCCAAACAACTGCCCCTCTGCACTTTGACTACAGAAGGATGCTTTTTGCATTCACAGAGCACCATGAACATTTTTCAATGAATACAAGTTATTCTTTGATTGGACAAGATGGAGATAGTGGCGTCACCACCCCTCTTCTCCTCATCCAGTCAGAGAATGCCTTGTATTTATAATAAAAAAAAAATAAGAAATTTTGTGAAAGGTGGCAGTGCCCAGCGAGCAAACTCCTGTGGTCAGTGTGCAGAAGGGAAGCACAGCATATGGGCGATTACGATTGTCACCAACTATTAAACTGACTGTCAGCTTCCCAATTGCCCCTGTCTAGAACAAACTGGGTAACAAATGAGCAGAGTTACAGCAATTTACCTCTTTTAAAGTCCCTAAAGCCTCGTACACACGATCAGATTATCGGATGAATTTTGGTCCGTTTTTTGTTGCATGCTAGTCTCATATGGAAAGTGAAGTGGTTACTCAACATACAAAAATTCTCATACAACAGAACTCAACTTCAGAAGTGATGTCACGTGTTGAATCGTTTTGTAATGTATTCTTTCATTTCTGAGCATGCATAGTCTTGCTCTTACATTTTTTTTTTAATGAAAACTGTACTAATTAAACGAAAATTGGACGTTGTGTTGACGTACGATAGAAATTTTATAGCCAGCACATCCAGCTTTTGTCATACGAAAATTTGTAATCGGCAGTTGAAAGCACCATACTAACGATCCAAAAATCGGCAGATCGTTCATCGGACGAAATTCTACTTCCAATTTTCTTATCGTGTGTACAGGCCTTAAAGCAGTATGCCTATTTCTATTTCTTTATAAATGACACAGCTTTGTAATTCACTATAAATGTTAATGAAAGAAACTTGGCTCAAGTGCTGAGAACACCTGTCCTTGAATCAAATAGAACTCTAAATATAAAGTCACAAAGGTCTTTTGTTTTCTATGATTCTTTCCATGTAGGGTGTATTTTCCCTTTAGTAATGCCCATAGTAAAAATCCTGCTGTGTTCAGCATCCTGATGTTCTATTTATATCTCTCAGGAAGGCAGATATGCGGTTCCCACGCTGCGCAGGGCACTTGTTAGGCTGTGTCTTGATGCGGATGTTTTCTCGGGGATACAGCAATGTTTTGTAGTAGGATTCTCATGGGAAAGTTGACATAGTCGTGCCTTTTAAAGGCAATCACCCATTGTTAATTATTATTTTTTTTTTTTTTAATTCTTTCTTGATAAACTGGACAGATCCCATTGATACAGCAATAGCCAACTGAAGGCATTTGTTTTCAAATAGAATAAAGCAAAGCAAGGCTCAAAAGGCTTTTAACCAATATGATAGGACTGGAGTAAGTCCCGGTTCACACTTGTGCCATGCGGGAAGGCTGCGAATTCGCAGTCTGTTCCCGCATCGCAAACGCACCTCTGGCAGTTCACACTGCCATATGCAATACGCAAGGGGTGTCAATTAAATGTTAACGACACCCCCAATTTGATCGCATATCGCAGTGCGATCTGACAGTTCGCACAGGATCGGATCGCACAAGTGTGAACCACTGTGCGATCCGATCCTGATGCGGCTGGAAAAAAGGGTCATGTGCGTGTTTGGTGCGGATACAGTGCAAATTCAGCCATACAAAGTGTATGGCTGAATTCGCATCCGCACATCCGATCGCATGTAATGAAGGAGCAGTGCGCTCCGAATTACATGCGATCGCCGCACTCGCACAAATGTGAACCGGCCCTCACAGTACAAAATCAGAAATCTACGAGTAATAACGTCACCTGAAAATTAATTCCTCCTTATGCAGCAGTTCAACACTATGGGGTTGATTTAGTAAAGGCAAATAGAATGGGCAGTTCGCAAAGTGCAGTTGCACTCTACAGGTGCTGTTGCTCCAGAGCTTAGTAAATCAGGTAAATCTTCACTTTGCAAAGAATACCCAATCACGTGCAAGGAAACAAAAAAAAAAACTGCATTTTTGCTTGCACATGGATGTTGGAAGTCAGCATGGCTCCTGCTCATTTACTAAGCTCTGGAGCAACTGCTCTTGCAGAGTGCACAGTCTATTTACTTTAGTAAATTAACCCTAATTTAACCCTAATTTACTAAAACATTTAATGTATGTTGCCACATCAGTAGTCTGAGAATCAGGCCAAAACAAACCAATTGTATTCTTACTGTATGTACTAAATTCATGATGATGAATTACAGTGTACTCAAAATTCACTAACAAATGTAGTTTGTGAAGAAATGTATGCTCCAGTGTCTGGATGTTTGTCAGCCAGGCAGTTGATGCGTAGCATTGATGATCTGAACGTACCTCAGTTAAATTCTGGGTGTTCTCTAGGGACTTTAGCTAGGTTCGGATGCTGAATCCCAAATCCATTAAAATCACTGGGAGCCAAATCATAGAAATGAGAAAATGCTAAACTCCTTTATGCTTGGAGGATGCCCTGAACCTGCCTGTGAAGTGGCATATCTGTTCTATGTATACACCTACTACAGTAAAACTGACATGGTAAATTATAGTTCCTTGGTGATTTGTTCTGTTTTTAATATGAATTTTAATTCTATACTAGACCCTTATTCTAGAGGAGGATCTTCTATAGGGATTCCCCCAAAAAATACATACCAGGCCATTATCCTTGATGAAGATTTGGTATGGATTTTAAGGTGAAACCTCATCCAAAAGCTTGAGCTCCCCTCAAAAATTCATCGATCTGAGCATGAAACATGAAGCTTACTGGGAAGGGGCCAGGGGAAGCATGCACAACCCACTTCCCGAATTATGCCAAGCCACGTGCCCTCAATATGGGGAGGATACCTGTTGAGGAGAACAATGGCCCATTTTCCTACAATCCTGGGGGTTGTGGGAGTCCGTGGGTGGAGGAATAATGAAAATCTGGAAGAATTCCTACATGAATGATAAAGATTACATAGTATCCTTAGTCATTCACAAAAAAAAAAAATGTAAGTTAATAAACACACCAACACTTGTTGATAAGTCTGAAAGGACAAAAACATCCCATAGTGTAAAACCATTATCAATCATATCGTCCTGTGATGTAAATCCACGTCAATCATGATGAATAACACTTGCTGACCTCCTGAAAGGAAAGTCAATAAGCCCCCCCACCTGCAGAATCCACACCAAGCAAGGGTTGTGGGGAAGAGGCCCTTGTCCTCATCAACATAGAGACAATGTGCCTTGCCAAAGGGATCCCCCCTGGTAAGGTAGACTTCCCATGTTGAAGGCATGTGGCATGTGTTTTGAAGGAAGAAGTGTGAAAACTCGCTCCTTCCCCCTTTCCTGGCCAATAGGGATGCATGCTCGGATAAAGATCTGGTATGGTATTTAGGAGGACCTGGCTTGCAGCTGAATGGGCTAGGGATCCCTACTGCCTAGAATGCAGATGAGATGTTCACTAATGCTTTTGGAGCTGACACCTGTTAGCTCTTTTTGGAGCTTCGTCTTTGTTTGGAGTCAGTGCTTTTCAAACCTTAGTAAGAAATCATGGAAAAAAAAAAACATTTTTGGAAAAAAAAAAAAAAAAAAGAAATCATGGTATTTGACACACAGAATATTTGTGTTTTTTTTTTTTTTATACAGACCACACATATTACTTAGTTCACCTTCACCAACATATGTATATTCTTGTGACCTGTGCAACACAGGCATTCCAAACATCCATACTCTTGTGCAAACTTTGTTACTTAATACATACTATAGTGCTTAAAACACTAATATAAAGTAGAACTATAGGCAAAACTTTTTTTTTTTTTCATTTTGGATAGGGCAAGGGAAGGTTGTAACCCCTGTCAGATTTTTTTTCGCCCTCCGTGTCCCATTGGGGAGATTTCCCTTCACTTCCTGTCCCATAGCCACACAGGAAGTGAGCAGAAATCCCTGCAAATAAGGGAATTCCTTGGGGACCCCCAGGTCACCAGATCTATTGTCCCGAATTGAAGCTTTCACTTCTATTAGGCTGCATTCACATGTCAGCGTATGATCGCAGGCAGAACCGCCGCGGTTCCGCCCGCAATTCGGAGATTTATTGCAAATCGCGGGACGCCTAGCGTTGCCCGTTGATTTGCAATAGCCCCCCAAACGCCGAGCGATGTTGCAGCGATTTACGCCCGCCGAATCGCGGCAACATCGCGCAAACAAAATCGCGGGACGCAATACGCTCCAAAAAAGTACAAGAGCTTCTTTGGAGCGTATTGCGTCCCGCGATTTTGTTTGCGCGATGTTGCCGCGATTCGGCGGGCGTAAATCGCGGCAACATCGCTCGGCGTTTGGGGGGCTATTGCAAATCAACGGGCAACGCTAGGCGTCCTGCGATTTGCAATAAATCTCCGAATCACGGGCGGAACCGCGGCGGTTCTGCCCGCGATTATACGCTGACATGTGAATGCAGCCTTACTTTTTTGGGGACAACCCAAAATATGGGATTTTCTTTTACTTTTACTTTCAATGATAATGGTAAACAGAAAAAATAGAGAGGATGAATCTCCTTACGAGGGCACAGACAGCTATACAAACCTAATAGGTGTTCGAATCCACCTGTACTCTATCCAAAACTACAAAAATTATTTTGCCTTTAGTTATACTTTAACCTTGTTACTCATACTTAGTATGCGTGTGTCTCTAATCTCACCTGGTTATTTACTACACTGCATACATGTGTCCTGATTGCAGCTTTTGCTAATCTCCATCAAGGGTGTAGGAACCCACACAAATCTGGGGGGGACAGCATTTTTACTCGCCAGGTATATGCTTTTTCAGTAAACTGCGAGAGAGAAAGTGTGTGTGTGTGCAATACAATTAATTCATCGAATTTGTTTATTATATCCCACATAACCCACATAGCATTAATAAAAATTAACCCACATAGCATTAATAAAAATTAACCCACCTGGCATTATTAAAAATTAACCCCCAAATTAATCCCATGGCATTAATAAAAATTAGTGCTGGTGCTGCTGCTTGGCTTGCTGGCTGGGCTGGCATATGCTTGCTGCCAGTGCCTTGCCTTGCGCTGCCGCCGGAACCTCCTCACTGTCCGGTCCCGGTCCCCGACACACAGTGGACAGACTGCTAGGTAGTCAGTCAGTACTGTCCATGTGACGCCACTCCCGCATGCGCTTTAGGTCTGGCCGCCTAGGCTGGGTGCTTGGTGCACGCCGCGCACTCTCCCTATGCTGGTGAGACGTCTTGCATGATGCCACTCCGCTGTGCACGCCCCCTCCACCCGCCTGCCAGCCTGTGTTTGTAGGACAGAACAGGACCCCCCAGGGCAAGACAGGACCCCCCAAAGACAGGAAAGGACCCCTCAGGATAAGACAGGACCCCCCAAAGGAACAGGACCCCCAAGGACAGGACAGGACCCCCCAAGGAACAGGAAAGGACCCCCCAAGGAACAGGAAAGGACCCCCAATGATTGCAGAGTGCCAGCCACAGCATTGCCCCTAATGATTGCAGAGTGCCAGCCACAGCATTGCCCCCAATGATTGCAGAGTGCCAGCCACACATTGCCCCCAATGATTGCAGAGTGCCAGCCACACATTGCCCCCAATTGCAGAGTGCCAGCCACACATTGCCCCCAATGATTGCAGAGTGCCAGCCACACATTGCCCCCAATTGCAGAGTGCCAGCCACACATTGCCCCCAATGATTGCAGAGTGCCAGCCACACATTGCCCCCAATGATTGCAGAGTGCCAGCCACACATTGCCCCCAATGATTGCAGAGTGCCAGAACACAGCATTGCCCCCAATGTTTGCAGAGTGCCAGCTACACATTGCCCCCAATTGCAGAGTGCCAGCCACACATTGCCCCCAATGATTGCAGAGTGCCAGCCACACATTGCCCCCAATGATTGCAGAGTTACAGCCACACATTGCCCCCAATGATTGCAGAGTGCCAGCCACACATTGCCCCAATTGCAGAGTGCCAGCCACACATTGCCCCCAATGATTGCAGAGTGCCAGCCACACATTCCCCCCAATTGCAGAGTGCCAGCCACACATTGCCCCCAATGATTTCAGAGTGCCAGCCACACATTGCCCCCAATTGCAGAGTGCCAGCCACACATTGCCCCCAATGATTGCAGAGTGCCAGCCACACATTGCCCCCAATGATTGCAGAGTGCCAGCCACACATTGCCCCCAATGATTGCAGAGTGCCAGCCACACATTGCCCCAATTGCAGAGTGCCAGCCACACATTGCCCCCAATGATTGCAGAGTGCCAGCCACACATTGCCCCCAATTGCAGTGTGCCAGCCACACATTTCCCCCCAATGATTTCAGAGTGCCAGCCACACATTGCCCCCAATTGCAGAGTGCCAGCCACACATTGCCCCCAATGATTGCAGAGTGCCAGCCACACATTGCCCCCAATTGCAGAGTGCCAGCCACACATTGCCCCCAATGATTTCAGAGTGCCAGCCACACATTGCCCCCAATTGCAGAGTGCCAGCCACACATTGCCCCCAATGATTGCAGAGTGCCAGCCACACATTGCCCCCAATTGCAGAGTGCCAGCCACACATTGCCCCCAATTGCAGAGTGCCAGCCACACATTGCCCCCAATGATTGCAGAGTGCCAGCCACACATTGCCCCCAATGATTGCAGAGTTACAGCCACACATTGCCCCCAATGATTGCAGAGTGCCAGCCACACATTGCCCCCAATTGCAGAGTGCCAGCCACACATTGCCCCCAATGATTTCAGAGTGCCAGCCACACATTGCCCCCAATGATTGCAGAGTGCCAGCCACACATTGCCCCCAATTGCAGAGTGCCAGCCACACATTGCCCCCAATGATTTCAGAGTGCCAGCCACACATTGCCCCCAATTGCAGAGTGCCAGACACACATTGCCCCCAATGATTGCAGAGTGCCAGCCACACATTGCCCCCAATTGCAGAGTGCCAGCCACACATTGCCCCCAATTGCAGAGTGCCAGCCACACATTGCCCCCAATGATTGCAGAGTGCCAGCCACACATTGCCCCCAATGATTGCAGAGTTACAGCCACACATTGCCCCCAATAATTGCAGAGTGCCAGCCACACATTGCCCCCAATGATTGCAGAGTGCCAGCCACACATTGCCCCCAATGATTGCAGAGTTCCAGCCACACATTGCCCCCAATGATTGCAGAGTGCCAGCCACACATTGCCCCCAATGATTGCAGAGTGCCAGAACACAGCATTGCCCCCAATGATTGCAGAGTGCCAGCCACACATTGCCCCCAATTGCAGAGTGCCAGCCACACATTGCCCCCAATGATTGCAGAGTGCCAGCCACACATTGCCCCCAATTGCAGAGTGCCAGCCACACATTGCCCCCAATGATTTCAGAGTGCCAGCCACACATTGCCCCCAATTGCAGAGTGCCAGCCACACATTGCCCCCAATGATTGCAGAGTGCCAGCCACACATTGCCCCCAATTGCAGAGTGCCAGCCACACATTGCCCCCAATGATTTCAGAGTGCCAGCCACACATTGCCCCCAATTGCAGAGTGCCAGCCACACATTGCCCCCAATGATTGCAGAGTGCCAGCCACACATTGCCCCCAATTGCAGAGTGCCAGCCACACATTGCCCCCAATGATTTCAGAGTGCCAGCCACACATTGCCCCCAATTGCAGAGTGCCAGCCACACATTGCCCCCAATGATTGCAGAGTGCCAGCCCCACATTGCCCCCAATTGCAGAGTGCCAGCCACACATTGCCCCCAATTGCAGAGTGCCAGCCACACATTGCCCCCAATGATTGCAGAGTGCCAGCCACACATTGCCCCCAATGATTGCAGAGTTACAGCCACACATTGCCCCCAATGATTGCAGAGTTACAGCCACACATTGCCCCCAATGATTGCAGAGTGCCAGCCACACATTGCCCCCAATGATTGCAGAGTGCCAGAACACAGCATTGCCCCCAATGATTGCAGAGTGCCAGCCACACATTGCCCCCAATTGCAGAGTGCCAGCCACACATTGCCCCCAATGATTGCAGAGTGCCAGCCACACATTGCCCCCAATTGCAGAGTGCCAGCCACACATTGCCCCCAATGATTTCAGAGTGCCAGCCACACATTGCCCCCAATTGCAGAGTGCCAGCCACACATTGCCCCCAATGATTGCAGAGTGCCAGCCACACATTGACCCCAATGATTGCAGAGTGCCAGCCACACATTGCCCCCAATTGCAGAGTGCCAGCCACACATTGCCCCCAATTGCAGAGTGCCAGCCACACATTGCCCCCAATTATTGCAGAGTGCCAGCCACACATTGCCCCCAATTGCAGAGTGCCAGCGATCCCCCCGCACTTACCTCTCTCGCAGCTTCTCTTCAGTCCCCGGCTCCATGCGTCTCCGAGTCTTCAGTCCTCCCGCGGCGCCTCCTCCTCGTCCAATGGCACGGTGTTTGCCTTTCGGCCAATCAGGAAGCGGGAGGACCCGCTCCCTGATTGGCCGGGAGGAGGATCCGTGTGACAATAGCGAATTCTCATTCGCTATTGTCACAGAATGGGCGGGTCGGGCGCACTGCTGCTCCCTGGCCGCCACGTCTGCGGCTGCGCGGCCCGAGCGCGGTACATTCAATTGTACTGCGCTCGGACGCGCCACGGCTAAACTGGGGGGGATTTCAGCATACCCGTCCCCCCCGCATTATTTCCTGGGGGGGATGTGTCCCCCCCGTCCCCCCCGGTTCCTACGCCCATGATCTCCATCATATTTAGTGATGATTATTGCTCTGGTGCGTAATTCCAACAGCATTTATAGTCTAAGTATATTTTTTTCTCAGGGAGCTCTGTAGGAGCATTTTTATAATGTGCAAGTATGTATGGCATATTTGCCCATTATGGAAAACTTACCCCTGGGTATTCGTTCCTCCAGTGATGAGGACAGATTTCAAATCCCCATCCCCTCTCTGATGCCGCCATTACCATCTTCTTTACCAACTTTCCCAAATCCAGCTTGTTACTTCTTCAGCCAATGGGTGGTCAGTGATGATACATTTTGGATAAAATAGGAGAAGGTTATAACACCTTGTCAGTTTTTAGTCAACTGTGTCCCACTGGGAAGATTTCCCTTCACTTCCTGTTTCATAGTTACAACAGGAAGTGATAAGAAATCCCCCAAAGTGAAGGAATCCCTGTTTGTCACCAGCATAGCTCCCATCTGTTCCTTATTTTGTGGGACTGTCCCTGATTTGGAAAAAGTCCCTCTGCCCCTCTTTCCTCCTCATTCGTCCATTTCGGTCTGATCCTCCAGGAGCCCCGAGTGACCAGACGGAACGTCTGCCGGCTGGCCAAAGACCCAAAAAAATCCGGATTCCGCTTTGATTGGGTAGAAACCCAGAAGAATCCCAGTAGAAACCCAGAAGCGATGTCATGACATCACTTCTGGGTACTGGAGTCTTAAAGCCTCACATATACCCAGTGAAGTGAACAGCCTCAGATGATACACAGAGATGAAACAAATCTCCCTACATTAGTTTTACTTGTATATGTCTGTCTTCAGCTTTCTATACTGTTTAGAAAGTGCATGTCCTAGAATTTTCTCTTCCTGATTCCCCTGTGGGAGGGAAGTTTGGCTATACACTGTGAGACAGCTGATTGGAGGAAAGGCACACATCCCCCTTTCCACATCGGCAGAATCATGCAGATCTGTGCTGTGAATAAACCAGCTCTCTGCTAATCTATTTATAACACCCACCCCAACACAAAATTCAGCCTGGCTTTATCTCAGTTGACAGAGAACTTGTCAGAAGTTATCATGCTGATAACAGAAGAATGGAGCAGGAGAAAGCCACGGAACTCGGTGGTTTGAAGATTGATAAGAAAACACTGCAGGTCAAATTTCATGAAGCAGGTTTACATCCACTTTAATGCATTCTATGCATTAAGATTAAAAACCTTCTGTGTGCAGCAGTGCCCCTCAGCCTCCGTAACACTTACCTGTCCACGAGTGGCTCAGCCGTCCGAGATTCTCCCTCCTTATTGGCTGAGGCACAGCAGCTGCGCTAATGGCTGCTGCTGCTGCTGCTGTCAATCAAAGTCAGCTAGCCAATCAGGAGAGGAGGGGCGGGGTCCGATCGGGGCTCTGTGTCTGAATGAACAAAGGAATCTGTGACTCGGCTCAGGTGCCCCCATAGCAAGCTTCTTGCGGTGGGGGCACTGAACAGGAGGGAGGGGCCAGGATCACAGAGGAGGGACCCGAGAAGAGGAGGATCTGGGCAGCTCTGTGCAAATCCACTGCACAGAGCGGGCTAGTATAACATGTTTGGTATTTTTATAGGAAAAAAAAGAGACTTTACAATCGCTTTAAAGGTGCCAAAAAATGGCAGTATTCAAAACAGACAAACTTGGCGTTTTGAATGCTTTTCAGTGCAGAGGAGGGATTTATGGTCTTTTAGACCCCAGACCCCTCCATAAAGAGTACCTATCACTGCCTATTACTGTCAAAAGGGATGTTTACATTCTATGTGACAGCAAAAAAAGTGATCAATACAATGCGAACAAGGGCTCAGTGCTCTTAATTTAAATAAAGGCCCGTACACACGTACCGATCGTCGGCATACAAACGTCGGTGGACGAAGGATCTGCCGATTGTACGCGTGTTAGTATGGTGCCTCCGACAGATGTCTGCGCACAATCCGCGGACAAAAGTCTTTCTTGCAAACATGAAAATATTTGTATGCCGACACCAGAACGGACGATTGTTCGCCTGTCAGTACACAATTCTGCCGACACACAGCTACAAATCCCAGCACGCATGATCAAACCAAATGAGTTCCCGGAAGAATTTTCTCTAGTAAACTCAACATTTTATTCAGAAAGAACTTTCGGCTCGCGGAAGTCCAAGAAATAGGTGAAATGCGGAGCACATGCTCATCTTGATAAATGTGAGAAGAAGGAAGATGCTGCTCATAATGCCATACTTTTCTAATAAAAAGGCATGTGTTCTGTTATGATGAAGATAATGTTTGTCTATTCTATCTGTTCTATCAAATTTTAGAATTAAATAATTTGAACTCTTCACCATTATTTTTGTATTTTCACACCAAAGATCTAACTATTGATATGACCCTTTATTCTTGTATGAATTAATGTCTAAAACATATTTTTCAGGTTATGCACAATATTAAACATGTTAACAAATTCAGATAGGCCATTTTTTATTTTCAATTTTCTTTATTTTTTGGATCTCAGCAAAAAAAAAACAAAGCAAACATCAATACTTTCCGTATAACTAAACATAAAAAAGGTCCATTTGGACAAAATTAAACTAGAAACTGGCAAACAGGGGTAAAATAAATAATAGGGGGTTACAAAAATTAAAGTTGCTGGTAACTGAAATCAGGTTGCCATGAGGGCAGGTTTGGATCCTGCTGGCCATATTGCCACTGGCCATGTGGCATTTGGCGAGGTGGTGGGTGTTGTGGAGGTGGAGGTGGAGGTGGAGGTGGAGGTGGAGGGCACGGGTGCTCCTGGCATGCATGGCTGTGCTCATTAAGTATGCCGTTTTCAGCCTTTTGCAGCACATCGAGGATGATTTTTCTGGCATACTGACACTGCCTGAGGTCCACCTTATCTAAAATTTTTGCCGTCATGTTGCCGAAGGACTCATTGGCCTCCGGTTTCCGACGTAGGGCTATGGTGGCCTCCTGGATAAACTCGTCGGTGATGTCATCCACGTGCTTCCTCTTTTGCCTCCGTTTGGCAGGAGGAGGTGGTGGTGGAAATAGTTCCACAGGCTCCTCAGGCTCCGCAGGCTCCCCAGGCTCCTGGCTGCAACCTGGCTCCTCCTCAGTGACACTTCCCTGTTGATGAAATGAACAATTGATTAGAATGTTATAGTGTATATAAAAAGTCATGTTTGTTATATTATTGTGAACAAATAGCAGACTTTACATACAGTGGCATATCTAGGGTCTCCAGTGCCCTTGTTGAGGAGCTGTATTTGGCAACAACCCCCCCCCCCCCAAGATCAATGTAAAACTGTAACCCACCCCCCCAAAAAAAAATTAAAGGGCATTAAAAGTTTCTAATTTGCCCCTTGTTTGCCCAGTGTAGAGCTCTCTAGTGGGCAATCATTGTCTCAGGTGTGAAAAAGAAAGAGAGGGTTGAGAGATAGAGAGAGGGAGAGAAAGAGGGGGTGTGAGAGAGAGAGGAGGGGGTTGCAGAGAGAGAGGGGCCTGAACTTGCAGAGGACTTGATGTAGGGCATTGAGGGTGAAGCAGTGCAGGGAAACATGAATAAGGAAGCCACCTGCCTTGCTGACCCAGAGTGAGAGACCAGAGACATGGAAGCAAGGATGGATGGATCATTTGCAGGAGCTGTTAGTTTTGTATTAAAAAAGGTTGAGCCAGAGGAATGCTGAGGCTACAGCAGTGTTTGTTAGGACCAGAGGTGTGCTGGGGATGCAGCAGTGTTTGTAAGACCAGAGGTGTGCTGGGGATGCAGTGAGAGGCAGTCTCAGTCTCCTGGTCTTTTGGCTCAGCTGCTCTCAATGTTTTACACCTGCATGAAGCTGCTCTCAATGTTTTACACCTGCATGAAGCTGCTCTCAATGTTTTACACCTGCATGAAGCTGCTCTCAATGTTTTACACCTGCATGAATCCGCCTGCAAACTGGGGGTTCTGGGGTGTGCAGGCTGAGTGGATTGTTAAAATAAACAATAAAACAATGCCAATGTTTTTGTGACCCACCCCCCTTGGCCTGCGCCCCTGGCGGTTGCCTGTCATGCCAACCCCTTGCTATGCCCGTTTACCTAAAGGGTCAATTATGGTTTAGCTTATAATTTTGTTACATGATTACATTTTAGCAGACAATATATTGTGAAATGCCATACCTGAGTAAAACTCTCCTCCAGGAAATCCTCATCCTGGCTTGGATCTACAGACACTGAGCCCTCTGCCGAAGTCGAAGGCAGCGTAGAAATTGACGGCCTGGATTCCATGGTGTCTGCCAGGAACCGCATGTTATCAAAGTACCACAGCCGTGGTACATATACATTCCGTGCCCCTGCTCCAGACTGGGTGGAATCTTCTATTTTGTTTAACTCCCGCCTGTAGGCAGTGCGAATACTGTTTATTTTTTTGCGGATATAATCAAAATTTGCCCCAGGACAGACGGGCTTGTAGAAGGCCACCAAATGTTCCATGGCCTGTTTTCTGAGTTTTCTATTTTTATAATCTGCGGACTTGACTTGCCACAAACAGGGCAGTTGCCTGAATTCATCAATGAAACTGATGAGAAAGTTGTGGGTGGTGAAATTGTCCACCATATTGCAGGACAGTATATGCCTGCAAGACACAAAACAACACAAAACATATTAAAATAGCATGTATTTTGGCACATAATAAAGATATTCCTAATAAAAGCTGTATAGGGCCCAAAACACACACTTTCTATTAAAAGAGTCGTACCTTTGTTTGTGGGGAAAAGTCGTGATTCGCCGCTCGATCGTGCTCCAACTCTCGATATGTCCGCTAGCGAATCGTCGGCCGAACGATCTGGCGTCCTTTAAATACAGCGCAGGCGTCAACTCCTCCTCCAGTGGCGGGCTTGTGCAGGGGTGTGTACGTGCCGAAGATCAGGCCTACATGCGACACTCACACCTGAAGCAGAGGAACAATCTTTTAATCAAGAAGAATGTCTGAAAGATCTCAGAGTTCATCAAGTGGGGGCCGAAGTGATTGGGCCACCAGAAAATCAAGGGCTACACCCATGTCAAAGCCAGAAATGGTGGAGATGGTCTCCATTTTAGAAAAAATGGATTACGATGGAAAGTTGGCAAATTACGATCGGCCCAATGCCAGGAAAGATGGCATCATGGACAAGGTGGTGGCCTGTTTGGTCAAAAAATTCGGTGTCGAGCGATCGAAAGATCAGATTCGGAAACGGTGGTCTGACCTCAAACACCGTGAGCAGGATCAGCTTTCCCAAATCCATCGGATTTTGAAAAAAAGTAAGTTTTATTTTTTCTTTATTTTTTTAATCATGCAATATGTTTTTTATAATTTGGTGTATGTTGTATTAACATGTCTAGATTATAATGTCTATGTAAAAAGTTAGATTACTCATTTTAGTTGTCATGTCGTGATTTGATCGATCTATTGTTGATGTTTTAGTATATGACATTAAAAGTCAGGAAGCCATAGTTAAAAATATATGTATTGTGTTGCAACGAACGTTCTTTCCTGCACGAATCTTCTCAGCAAACATTCCTATTAATCACAGATTATTATTCAAACCTTTAAATAGGAGAAAAACGTAAACTCCGTGCCAAACTATGGGAAAGGAGGAGGAGAGGTCTGGCAGCTCCATCGGCAGTTGCCGAACAAGATGAGGACATGGGCACAGAAGGTGGCACAGATTCCACTAAAGGTAATTGGTTCCTATGCACTGTCAAACATTCATGTACCATATTTTTCGTAGATAACCATGTACATGTCTTCATATTTGTTACTAAAAGAGCTATCAAGCAGGGCACCATGTCCTAACAAATGTACCTCTTGTGACTTTTATGATATGGCCAATGTTTTGTATTATGTAGATGAAGACATTATTCCGGAAATAATCCTGGTGGAGCCAACAAGTGATGAGACACCAGAGCAACAAGAAGGTTGGTAGTCACAGATTTTTGTGTAGTGGGATCATAGAAATATGTGTATTTGCAATGATTGTTTAACCTTATATTCTTGTATTCCCTTACAAATTTACATTGCAGATGTTGCATCATGCCAGGATGTGGCATCCCCAGCCAGGTCAGAAGCCCGATCTCCTGGCAACTTGCCAAGCAGCATGGAAGCCAGTTCCGAAACTGTGGAGGAACCAGGACCAAGTGTCCAAGAGCCAATTGTGTGCCCACGTAGGTTTTTGCAGAATGATTTTTATCAGTGTTATTTTTAGCCTCCAATTTACAACACTAGTTCCCTATGGGAGCCTCTTTATTTGAATGGAAGTCGCACCGTAAGTCGGATCAGGATGCTCTGACTTGCGGGGCCACTTGCGTTGTGAAGATTTTTGAGGGGGAACTACACCAAAAAATTGAACAACCCACCGTGGGTGTCCCCCCAAGTTCACAACCAGGCCTTTTGTGTGTGGTATTGAGTTTGAGGGTATGCCCACAACAAAAAGACAGCGTGGGTTACCCCCAAAACCCCTACCAGACCCTTATACAAGCATGCAGCTTGTCAGGCCAGGAAAGAGAACGAGCAAGCGGACCAAACACCCCCTGGACCACAGCAGGACACATGCCCTCAACATGGGGGGGTTTTGTTGCTTTGGGCCAGGGGGCCTCTGCACCGCACACCCAAAAGCACCTTACTCCCATGTAGAGGAGGACAAGAGCCTCATCCCCACAACCCTGTCTGGTGGTTTTGGGGGGTCATGCGGCCAGGGGGTTCCTAGGACTTTGGAAGCAACCTTTAACAAAGGGTGGCCCCCAGATCCCAGACCCCAATCCCTATGTGAATGGGTATGGGGTACATAGTACCCCTACACATTAACCACATAAATGGAAGTGTATGTGAATAACGACAGGAGACGTTTATGAAATGTTCTTAAATATCTTCATCCGGTCTTCTCCACTCTGCTCTTTGGATCTTCTCCTCTCCACTCTTCTGCTGTCCAATCTTCTGCTCTTATGTTGTCTGCTCTTTTGCCCTAGGCTCTTCTTCTTCCTCCTGTCCTCCTCCGATGCTGTTGCCGTGCATTCTGCCCGTCTCTGGTCTCTGCATCTTAATATATATACATTACGACCATGCCCTCACAATGACGTCATCATGCGTTCACACCCCTAATAAATCTATAGTAAGCTCAGGAGACCGGCAGAATCATCAGCAACAGCATCGGAGGAGGACAGGAGGAAGAAGAAGAGCCTAGGGCAAAAGAGCATAAGAACAGGGTAGGTATTAACTCGAGAGGAATTTAAGATTACCTGGACACCAAATGTTTCTCTATTATTATGACCTCATGTAGGTGATTCACATTGACTCATTTTTTTTTATTTTTTACAGACCATGTTTTACATAGTTGCACATTAGCCAAATTGACCCGTGAGGCTCTCCAATGCTGCGCAGACCTGGAACAAATAAAGGAGACTGCAACGGCATTACAAATCAAAATGCGCAATTTTGTGGACATGATTGGCAAATTTTAAGCCACAATTTTACTACGTTTTTAATGTTTGTATTGGGATGTTCCTGATGTTACAAATTTTTTATAATGTTTTATGGCATTTTAATTACACTCAGATGTTAAAGAGTGTACCCAAGTTTGGGAAAAGCACTTTACAACACCCTAACCCTAACCCTAACCCTAACCCTAACCCTAACCCTGTGAATGTTTGATACTAAAACGTTTTTACATTCAACAATGTGTGTTCAATTCTTTATTAGACTTTCGTTGGGGGGTCGAGGTCTAAAGCTGTGTAAAGAAGCACTAAATGTATGATGGCTGTCCTATTCCCATATTTACATGTTAATGAAAGCATTTTGGACACTGCCATATGCGAGTTGCTGGAGGTGTCAATGAAATGTTAAAGATACCCCCAGTTTTAACGCATATCACAGTGCGATCTGACATTTCACACAGGATCGGATCACACAAGTTTGAACGATTGTGCGATCCTATCCTGATGCGGCTGAATAAATGCATCATGTGCGACTTTTGTGCGAGTGCAGTGCGAATTGAGCCATACAAACTGTATAGCTGATTTTCGCATGAACATCTGATCGCATGTAATAAAGGAGCAGTGCGCTACGATATTACATGCCATCAGATGTGCAGTGTGAATTGAGACATACACTTTGTATGGCTACATTCGCACTGAACACGCATACAAGTCGCACATGACCCTTTATTTCTGATGTATCTGGATTGGATCGCACAGTGCTTAACACTTGTGGAATACAATCCTGTGCAAAAAGTAAGTGGCGGGTCACCCTTATGCAATGCTGGAAGGCTGCAAAGTCGCAGACTTCCCGCATCACATAAGTGTGACTCAACACTCAAGGTACTAGCAGTCCTAGGATTCAATATGGCATTGATATTGCCAGTAGCAATCAGTGTAGGGAGATCAGTGTAATCTATAGTGTATTGCTTGTTCGTTGCTCTAGTTCACTTTCCATTACCTATATATATAACACTTTGAGATGAACAATGATCAAGTTTCACATAACACTGACATATCCTAACATTGGTGGGCAGTGAGAAGGATGTCATAAATGAACACAACATAACAGGTGTAGGTACTTTGTTAATACCCTAATGTATTATATGAAATATATAGTATGGGCAACTTCTGGACAATGAACACCAATGTAAGGTGACATTAGATGAACCTTGGGTGTGACCTAGTTCTCAATGTGACAGGGTTTGTGTACATTTTGTGGGGTGCAGAAGGCCCTTGTATTTACACCACTGGCTAAAAAATAACACATGGCCATCATCACTTTGGATCAGCTGGTGAGAGACTACAGTCAAGAAACACACTGATGAATGTATTAACCCTTCCAAAGTCACACATATATAACACATGATTAACCCAAATAATTGTGTTTGGCATATGTGCCCAAATGATTATAATCCACAATACAGAATCATTGCAATTTTTGTTTAATGTGTTGAAAAATAATATATCTCTGACATTTATCTTGTGTGTCCAATCTTTAACAAGATTAATGGGTGTGTGACAGTGATTGCTGCCAGGACACAGCTCCTCTCCCCACGAAATAGTCCAGATATTCCTGGCGGATCTGACGGGCCCTGTGTGATGCCAATGCTGACCGTCCAACTTCCATTGACGGCATGGACTCCACTTGGTTAGAAGGTTGGGCCTCTCCACTTGTACCTGGCATAGCAGGGTCAGTATCCAGTTGCTACAATACATAATTTTGTGCATTCCTGCGTAGGAAGTTGTGCAAAATGCAGCAACACAAGACCACATTATCCACTTTGTACAGTGCCAGGTTTATGGACGTCAGGAATATCCGGAACCGGTTGGCCATTATCCCGAAGGCATTCTCCACAACTCTGCGAGCTCTGGACAACCGGTAGTTGTAAATCCTTTGGTCTGGGGTGAGGTTCCTCTGAGGGTAGGGCTTCATGAGATGCTCCCCAAGCGCAAAAGCCTCATCTGCGATAAACACAAAGCTCATACCCTCAACAGTTTGCTCCCTGGATGGCAGGTTCAGAGTGCCGTTCTTTAGACGACGAGCGAACTCCGTCTGATCAATAACTCCCCCATCCGAATTGCGGCCATTTTTGCCAATATCCAAAAAAATAAACTCATAGTTTGCATTAACTATGGCTAGCATGACTATACTAAAAAAACCTTTATAATTATAAAAAAATGTGCCGGAATTCGGAGGGGGGACAATGCGGACGTGCTTCCCATCAATAGCACCCCCACAATTGGGAAAATTCCACTTCTCCAGAAATTGATCAGAAATCTCCAGCCATTGCTCTGCGTTTGAAGGAAACTGTGGGGAAAAAATAAAAAAAATAAAATTAGTGCTTGAGCACATCACATTATTAATTACACACACAGTTGTCTGTTAAATGCTTATGCAACTTGCTAAAAAAATATACAACAGGAAGGCAAAGGTTTGGATATGGGGATGTAACATCTACATACATTTATTTTCAACCTCCTATTGTTCTTATATTGTAAAGGGCCATACACACTAGAAGATTCTCTGAAGACTTTTTCGTGCAGATTTACCTTTTCTATGTAGTGCAAGGGCCTACCAGATTGCATAGGATTTGAAAGTGTTTGTTGGACCTTATATTATTTGGTTTTGGTAAATCGGAAGGATAAATTGTTCTGACAATCTTCTAGTGTGTATGGCCCATTATACTCACCAGCTAGAGCTGAGATTTACAAACTACGGCCATCCAGCTGTTGCAGAACTACACATCCCATGAGGCCTTGTAATTCTCTGACATTCACAGACATGACTAGGCATGATGGAAATTGAAGTTCGTGAACAACTGGTGGGCCATAGTTTGAAGACCTCTGAACTTGAGCTTTGGTATATGCTGACTTTGAGATTTAGCATGTGGGTGGGGGATGGGTAAGTAAAACTGGGCATTTATACATCAATAAGGGCTTGTGGTCAGTGAAGGTTTTAACATCATTACATAAACATACAGAATCATAGGTGGGAATGGATGGACTGATGTATTTTAGATAAATCATTAACTAGGTACTAAAACATTGGCCAAGGAATAATTGTTTGAGGGAAAGCAATAAAATTAGATAAATTCGACATACTGTTAACAGGCAATGCGTTTAGGGACACATAGGAGAGAATGGTGGGGTGGTTAGTGGGTAATTTTACAAATGGTTAAAGATAATCTACATCTTTACTACTATGTGCATGCGGACAGAGGGTAGTTTACAAATAATGGCCTGTGTCAATTGCTGTACATCCAAAAACATCATAATTCAGGTGAAACTAGTAATACATGTAATGTAATGTAAAAAATCAAACATACCTTGATATAGTCCTTCTGCAAGACCTTGATGATGGCAGAGCAGGTCTCAGGGATGATGACTCCAAGTGCTTGGGGGGAGATGCCTGTGGTGAACTTCAGATCCTGCAGGCTTCTCCCTGTTGCAAGATACCTCAACGTCGCAATTAACCTTTGCTCAGGAGTAATTGCAAGCCGCATACAAGTATCCTGCTTCAGAATATAGGGGGACACCAGGGCAAGAAGACGGTAAAAGATGGGATCCGTCATCCTCAAATAATTCCTGAAGTCATCAGGATTATTTTCCTGGAGCTCCCTCAGCAAGGACATATGAGAAAATTGATCACGGTTAAGCAACCAATTTTTCGTCCAGGAGGTCCGCTTCTTCTTCCTATTGCTCGTACGTCGTCTCAGAGCCAAAACTCCAACACTAACGACAGCAACGGACGAATTCACGGTCGCCATAATAAATTCTCGAACGATGTCTCGGAAAATAGCGAAATGTCGTCAACCAAACAAATGCTACCGAAATCAGCGCGAGATGCCCAGAAGGGTCACGGCCAAACACTCACTTCCTCTTTTGTAGCGGCGAACGTGCGTGGAACGTAGTGACGTCATTTTCTGTCGGAAGACAAATGTCCTGGGCAAGTTTAGAGCACTTTTCAACAGACAAACAACAAACACACCAGCCGCGAACATTTGTAGGACGTTCCGTCGGCCGACGATCGGTACGTGTGTACGGGGCTTAAGTACACACTATAGAGGGCTATGCTTTGTTCATATTTTATGTTGGAGGTTAACAACCACTTCAAAGTAATTGTAAAGGTTTACATTGTATATTATAAAAACTTATCATACTTACCAGCTCTGTCCAATGGTTTTGCAAACAGCAGCCCTTCTCGGGTCCTCCGCCGCCACTTCTGGCACCCATAGCAAGCCGCTTGGGGGCACTCGTAAATGCTCGCTCCCGAGCCCAGCTCTGTGCGTCCATAAGACACACAGAGCTGAGCTCGGCCCCACCCCCAACTTCCTCCTTACTGCTGTGTCTGAGCCAATGAAGAGGGAGAGAGTCTCTGCTCTCATGCACATTGTTGGAATGGGATCAGGTTTAGGTACGTGTAAGGGGGAGCTGGAGGGAGCTGCTTGTAGAAAGTTTGCATAGAATGCATTAAGGTTTAAAACTTTTTGTCTTTAGATTCACTTTAAATAAATCCTGAAAGCGTGAGAGGATAGTGTCCCAAATGGCTGGAGAGTACGATCAGAAGTGACAAATGCAAAGGAGAGCCTAAAGGGATTGTAAAGTCTCAATGTTTTTCACCTTAATGCATTCTATGCATTGAGGTGAAAAACCTTCTTTGCAGCTGCAACTTCCTCCAGACCCCCTTTTTCTTACCTGAGCCCATCCGTTCCAGTGATGTGCATCAGCCCAGCGGTTCTAGCTGCTGTCTCTGTCCTCATTGGATAGCCATTGGCTCCTGCTGCTGTCAATCAAATCCAGTGACACAGGAGCGGGGGCGGGGCTGAGTCTCGATGTCTGTGTTAATGGACGCAGCAGCGGGACTTGGGAGCGAGCCCGCACAGGTGCCCCCATGGAGGGCGGCTCACTGTAGGGGCACCCGATGAAGAGGAGGAGCCAGGAGCGCCGGCAGGGCACCCCAGAAGAGGAGGACCCGGGGCTGCTCTGTGCAAAACTCTTGCACAGAGAAGGTAAGTATAACATGTTTGTTATTTATATTTAAAAAAAATTAGAACCCTTACAACCCCTTTAAGGAGGAAAAGCAAGTTTTGATTTGTGGAGTTTATTGGTCACCATTTGTGCGTTTCTGTTCAATGTTATGCTTTTGCTATGATTAAACTTCAATGTACAGTATTCTGTACAGTTCTTAGTCCTGGCTATCAGGCGGGTGTGCCTGGATCTCTAGACTGGCCAAACAGAATTAGAAATGCTTTGACAAGTAAAATAGACCACGCATATGTATTTCAGTGGTGGATTTAGATGGTTGCCTGGAGTTCCTCTTTGGAAGCAATTTGTTCTGAGAGGAAAATGCAAGCTTGGAAGCCCTGACCTTTCTCTGAGAGAACTCGTTTCCTAGCTGTCACGCTGATTAAATGACTTCTATACTTCTAGGTCAATGACAGATTAGGTGTTCTGATTCCATAGAGTGTCTGCTTGTGGGTCGTAGCTTCCAGAGACAGTGAGAAAACACGCAGATTCAGAATAAGGTCAGGAATGTTGACTGCATATTTTTCACTCAATAAATGAAGTCACGTTAGGTTGGTGTCAGATAAGTTTAAGGAGGGATAGTTTCTGCATTTTAGGTGTAATACCTGAGGGAAGATGGAAATAGGATAAGGTAGTAAACAGGTTTAGGTCCATTTAAAACAATGCCTATGTATAGAGAATGACATGGTTAGTCAGTTTCTCATAATATAAAAGTGCAATAAATACATACCGTATGTGATTACATTTCTGATGAAACTGCCATTTCTAATAACGCTAAACTTCAGGCAGATATAGTAGACAGAAATTAACCACTTTAGCCCCAGAAGGATTTGCCCCCTTTCTGACCAGGCCCTATTTTGCGATTCGGCATTGCGTTACTTTAACTGACAATTGCGCATTCGTGCAATGCTGTACCAAAACAAAATTTACGTCCTTTTTTTCCCACAAATAGAGCTTTCTTTTAGTGGTATTTCATTAGCTGTGCAATTTTTTTTTTTTTTTTTTTTTGCACTATAAACAAAAAAAGAGCGACAATTTTGAAAAAAAAAAATATATATTTTTCACATTCTGCTATATGACATTCTCAAAAAAAAAATGTAAAAATCAAAATTTTTTAACATTTTATGCCAATTTGTTTTCTGCTACATATTTTTGATAAAAAAAATCGCAATAAGCATATTTTGATTGGTTGCGCAAAAGTTATTGCGTCTACTAACTACGGGAAAGATTTATGTCATTTTTATTGTTTTTTTTTTTTACTAGTAATGGCGGGGATCTGCGATTTTTTGCGGGACTGCGACATTGCGGCAGACAGATCGGACCCCTAACTGACATTTTTGACACTTTTGGGGGGACCAATGACATTACTACAGTAATCAGTGCTAAAAATATGCACTGTTACTGTAATAATGACACTGGCAGGGAAGGGGATTTCATCTGGTAAGTCGGATGTGGAGGAGAGCACTGTCCCGCAGACACGGGTGGTTGGATGTTTGATGTCTATTAACCACTTAAGCCCCGGAAGATTTTACCCCCTTCCTGACCAGGCCCTATTTTGCGATTCGGCACTGCGTGACTTTAACGGACAATTGCGCAGATGTGCGACACTGTACCCAAATGAAATTGGCGTCCTTTTTTTCCCACAAACAGAGCTTTCTTTTGGTGGTATTTGATCACCTGTGCGATCTTTTGATCATGCGCTATAAACAAAAAAAGAGCGTCAATTTTGCAAAAATGACAATATTTTTCAAATTTTTTTATAGGAAATTACCCCCCAAAAAATGTAAATATCAAATTTTTTTTACATTTTAGGCCAATTTGTTTTCTGCTACATATGTTTGGTAAAAAAAATTGCAATAAGCCTATTTTGATTGGTTTGCGCAAAAGTTATTGTGTTTACTAACTAAAACTAAGGGAAAGATTTTTGTCATTTTTATTGTTTTTTTTTTTAACGAGTAATGGCGGCGATCTGCGATTTTTTTTTTTGCTGGACTGCGACATTGCGGCGGACAGATCGGACCCCTGACTGACATTTTTGACACTTTTGGGGGTACCAGTGACATTACTACAGTAATCAGTGCTATACATATGCACTGTTACTGTAAAAATGACACTGGCAGGGAAGGGGTTAACTTTATTGGAGAAGGAGGGGTTAAGTGTGTCCCAAGGGGCGTGCTTCTAACTATAAAGGGGCGTGGCTGTTTGTGTAACTACAGATATATACGATCCTACATAGCAGGACCGTATGATCTCTGGACTTACACAGGGGAGAATGACATGCGGCTTTGTTTACATTAGCCGCCTGCCTTTCTCCCTCTGTACCGGACTATCGCGAGTGACTGGCGGACATCGGGTCCGCCGGTCACACGCGCGGACATGTTAGGGAGCCAGCGGGGGCTGGAGTGCGCCTCCGGCGGCGTGCGCTCGCCCCCTATTGGCTCGCAGGCGAGTGATGTACCCATACATCACTTTGCCTGCACGGGGCTGACCGCCGCAGTATATGTACTTGCAGCGGTCGGCAAGTGGTTAAGGCGAAGTTCCCACCAATTTGTATGGAACTGTCATGGGACTTTCTTTGAGCACATGAATTCACATTGCACATTGAATGTTGATATTTTTTATATTTTATGAGCGTGGTCTTTTTTTCTTCTTTTACATATTCAAGCTAATTGCTTTCAGACGGGTCACTCTAATCTATTTATGTATTTGTTATATAGTAATATATTGTGTAATTAATATTTATTTTATTGATTATATTTTTAAATCCTGTGCGCGATTGCATTAGTGCTATTTGCACTGTTTTTCGTAATGATAAAAAGCATTTTGATTTGTTGCAATGGCTTATGGATTTTTTTCAGCAAGAAAAACATGTAAAATTCCTGTACAGAGACACTTGTTTTTATTCTGGTAGTGTAGTACAACAATATTTAAAAGACAAGCAATGGACCTAGCAATGAAGTTGCTGTCATGTTATATGGTCTTGTTTATTGCATTTTGAATACTAGGGGAGGCAAAGTGAAATGTGTGAGGTCGCTTTTAGAAACTTGAACTGTAACTAATCTTGGAAGCAATGTTGAAATTGCTACCTTCTAGCAACCCCGTGTACAGTAATTAAATATGTTTGTGCTACTTGGCTACACCAAGTTAGTGTTTACTTTTTCAACTTTGTCATTGTCCTAGTGCAAAGATTTTTTATCAACCTCTAACTGATTATTGTTTTTTTTTCTTTTATCTAACCTATACTATTTTGTTTTGCAGTATGGTCACCCTTAGAGACGAAATTGTGGTCAAATATCAGGAAAAATGCCAACAACAGCACATTTTTTGATGGAATGGAGTTCCATCCTGTTCATTATATCAGGATTGAACAAATTTAGGGCTCATTTACACTTGTGTCGCCCTCTGAAGCGAGATCTACAGTGGATTGCTTTTTAGAGGGTTTCTGACAGGTGTCTAGGAGTCTTATGTCAGCTCCTCACTGCTTTTGTAAACTCCAAAAAACCAGCACCACTATGTCGCAGCTATGTGCATTGCAGTGTTAATTTCATCGACTAAAACCGACTAAAACGTTTTCGTCGACTAAATTAACACAATTTTAGTCGACTAAAATACGACTAAAACTAAAACAATTCAGATGACTAAAATACGACTAAAACTAAAATGGCATTTTAGTCTTAAGACTAAAATACGACTAAAACTAAAATGGCATTTTAGTCAAAAGACCATAACTAAAACTAAATCAAAATTTGCTGCCAAAATTAACACTGGTGCATGCTCAAAGCTTAATACCATAAATAATAACATATTCGATTTTTCACTCCAGGACCAGCAGTAGTATATAATGAGTTTGGAAATTGTAGAGAAATGCTTAAATAATGCATTACAAATTACAATTGAACTACACCCATATAGATGACTAAAATGAGTTATAGTTTATATGAGTTATAACGTCCTACATTTTAGTCGAATGAAATGTACTGGAGTTTTAGTCGACTAAATACGACTAAAACTAAAACACTTGCAGAAGACTAAAATGGGACTAAAACTAAAATGCCATTTTAGTCCTAAGACTAAGACTAAAACTAAATTGAAATTTGCTGCCAAAATTAACACTGGTGCATTGCAGTGGCAGGGTGGTTGCAATGAAGCCCCATTCAGATAAATATTTTGCATTCATTGCACGTTAAAGTGGTTGTAAAGGCAGAAGGTTTTTTTGCATTCTATACATTAAGATTAAAAAACCGGTGTACAGCAGCCCTCCTAATACTTATCGGAGCCCATCTTTATCCAGCGATACTGCAGGAGTGTTTCAGCTGCCCGGGACTTCCCACCTCATTGGCTGAGATAGGCCCCCGCTGCTATCAATCAAAGCCAGTCGGCCAATCCGGAGAGAGAGGGGGTGGGCCCGGTAGCGGCTCCATGTCTGAATGGACACAAGGAGCTATGACTTGGCTCGGGTGCCCCCACAGCAAGCTGCTTGCTGTGGGGGCACTCAACATGAGGGATGGGCCAGGGGAGCCGAAGAGGGACCTGAGAATAGGAGGATCCGGGCCACTCCAAAACCAACTGCACAGAGCGGGTAAGTATAACATGTTTGTTATTTAAAAAATAAAAATGTGACTTTACAATTACTTTATTGCCCACCAAATTTGACAGGGGGATGGGTTCTGTAGCGGCCTATGCACACCACCATCTGCTGCCTTTGCAGCTTAAGGGGGACCAGTTGGCAAGGGTGGGGGGGGGGGGTGTTTTTACGGCCCCTCAGCCACAAGTGTAAACAAAGTCTAGGATAGGCCATTGTAAGGCTGGCCATACATTATACAATCTTCTTGTACGATTTTCCTTTAGATTTAATAAAAACCATATAATATGAGGTCAAACCTAAACACTTTTAGTATGTATGCTGTCAGGCAGACCCTTGCACTAAATAGCTGAAGGTAAATCTAAAGAAAAAGAAATAAGAAAATTCTATAATGTATGGCCAGCTTAAAGCGGAGTTGCACTCAAAAACTGCTTATCTGTTACCTCCCCCCTCCGGGGCCACATTTGACACCTTTAGGGGGGAGGGGGGAGCAGGTACCTGTTTTTGACAGTTACCCTGTCCCCACTTCCATCGGACATCGCCGCGGCAAGGTACGTCAGAAGTTTGACCCCCTCCTCCTTCCTCTGCTTCTGGGCCAGTAAGAGAGTGCAGCGCACTTTGCGCATGCACAGTAGGGGCCTGGCCGTGAATCCGCTAGGCTTCACTGCCGGGTTCCCTTAATGGCAATGGCGGCGGCAGCATCCAACAGCTTATGGAAACATTGGCTGCGGTGCTGACATCGCTGGATTCCAGGACAGGTAAGTGTCCTAATAAAAAAAGTCAGCATCTACAGTATGTGTAGCTGTTGACTTTAAATTTTTGGAGGGGGAGGCGGAACTCCGCTTTAAGGCTACATTCAAATGGGCAGATCGTTTGCTCAGTCAGAGGCAGGCTATAGCGGTCTCTGAAAGCAGCTGCACTCTAACATACAATTTGGCCTATTTGTGTGCGGCCAGAAACTCAGCAGAAACATCGTCCCTGAACCCCGCTGCCTGCATCCAGGGTCGATCAGGGGCTCCATTCAAGTGTAAAGCCCCGTACACACGTACCGATTGTCGGCCAACCGTTCGGCCGTCTTTTGTCCGGTGCTGTTTTGTTGATTGAAAAGTGCTCAAGACTGCACACGAATTTTGTCGGCCAACAACAACCAACTGCAGAAGTGATGTCATGTTCTGGTCTACTTTTCGTATGTTTTTTCTTCACTGAGCATGCCCAGTCTTGATCATGACACTTTTGTCGGCCGAAATCTGTACTGACTGATGAACAATCGGCCGTTCTTTGTTGGCCAACAAAAATTTTATAGCCTGCACACCAGATTTTGTTCGGCCGAAAAGTCGCAGTCGGTTGTCGGAAGCATCATACTAACAAGCCGATAATCGGCCGATTGGACGTTGGCCGACTATTTACGGCCAACAATCGGTGCGTGTGTATGGGCCTTAAAAGCTCAGATAAGCCGTTATATGCAACCAGTGACAGAGCCAGCCATTGATTTGTATGGAGTACAGATCTGACGGCCACCATTGACATTTGCTGCTGTTCCCACACACATTATGCACATGCAGCATCCAGATCCACCGGCAAGAATCCACTGATTTTAGATAGCAGCTGCTGTTGGCCACCCATGTAAATGTAGCCTAAATGTACTAAAAAAGAGAGGAAAAATATAAATACTAGAAAGCTTGTCATTGTGAATATGATTATAAGCACATTTAAAAAAATGAAGGGCTGCAGCATTCAGATTGAGCTCAACTGTACATCTAAATGCAGCAGAACTCTGTGCTATAACTACATACAAACTAGATGAATGCAAACTGTGTGCTTCCATGGCGGTTAGAGTCCCCAAGGACATTTAATCATTGTATGACCAGTTATACAGTATAAAACCAGTAGGGGCGCTAGCCATTGATTTGTACACATTATAAATCAGGCCACGGCTGTTTCATGCATGTACATGGAGCTAATTTCTCCGCCAGTCTCTTGTAGATTTTGGCTCCGTGTGTAGCCCTGCTCTCTCGACACAGCTGGTACCCTGTGGGGGTGTTGGGGCGTTGGGTTGGCACACCCGAGTGCCGAGGATGCCACACTTTGCATTTATTACTGGCTGAATAATCACACAGGATATATTACTATATTATTGTAAATTCCTTATAACTGGCTGACAAGTACCTTAACTGTCAGGATTTCAGGACAACCGTTTATTTACCGTCTATGTATTTTTTTATTTGTTTCTAATTTTCCTCCATGTATTGTTCATGATTCTGTTTGGATATCTGAAAATAAAAACTGATTGAACATAATTTCTCCGCCAGATAGAGATTTCCATTGATGGACCTCTGTATGAATGAGCGCTAATACTCAACAGACAGCACAAGCCTAGAGGACCTGAACTGTGCGAGCTGTGCATAAAAAAGCAGGCAGTGGACAAAGGATTAGTCACCATTTTTGCAGGTAGGCTTCCTTCAGCTAATTGTTTAGGTCCACTTTAAAACAGAAATGTAATTACCTTTATTCCAGCTCTGCAGTGCCCCGTGTCCTGGAGCTCCCTCATTGGCTACTGACATCTTTGGCCCATTTTTTTCTGGTTACTGATGTTCAGCTGTTTTGATTGGCCAGGCCAAGATGTTGTCACTTCTGGCATGCATGGGTGTTCAATAGTCTTAAAAGATGCCAACATTATACATTGACAGGCAGGTAAGACATTGTAATGCAGTAGAGACATACAATAATATGCCTATTCATAATATATTTTTTCCACTAAGATATTTAATCAAACAACTCTCATGTAATAGGTAAATACATTTAAAGAGGGACAGCATATAGGCAGGTAGTGGGTACTGCTGCCCCAGCGGGAGATTAAGGGTACTGTACTGTACCAGGTTTTTCTTGAGTTCAACCCTCCGGTCCTGTGTGCTATAAAAAGGACGAGAGCCCGGATCCAGAGAGCCCTAGAGGGGAATCTACATACACCCAGAGAG
Source organism: Pelophylax lessonae (assembly GCF_965119305.1). NCBI lineage: Eukaryota > Metazoa > Chordata > Amphibia > Anura > Ranidae > Pelophylax > Pelophylax lessonae. The sequence continues at coordinate 122,775,610 of NC_138771.1, read as the reverse complement.
GGATGTTCTGCCTGGTTCAGTTGCCTGGGGTCTGGATGGCATGTATCTTGCCAAAGCCAGAGTTACATTTCAGATGTGGACTCAGATTGTTAGGGATGTCTGCACTTTATCGTGGACTATCTACTGTCTATGTCCTCATGTTAATTAATTCTTTAACCACTTCAGCCCTGGAAGGATTTGCCCCTTTAATGACCAGGCCAGTTTTTGCGATTCGTCACTGTGTTATTTTAATGGACAATTGCGCGGCCATTCGATGCTGAACCTAAATAAAATGATGCTCTTTTTTTCCCCACAAATAGAGCTTTCTTTTGGTGGTATTTGATCACCTCTGCAATTTTTATTTTTTGCGCTATAAACAAAAAAAAGCGACAATTCTGAAAAAAAAAACAACAATATTTTTCACATTCTGCTATATATCATTCCCCCCCCCCCCCTCAAAAAAAAAAAAAAAAAAACTAATTTTTTTAATATTTTAGGCCAATTTGTCTTCTGCTAAATATTTTTGGTAAAAAAAATCACTATAAGCTTACTGTAAAAATGACACTGGCAGGGAAGGGGTTAACACAGTGGGTGATCAAGGGGTTTAATGTAAGTCTAGAGGAGTGTTTCTAACTGTATGGGGGGTATGGCTTGTGAAATGATCACAGAGACCTGTGATCCTACATAGAAAGATCACAGGGACTCTCTGATCATTCCAGAGAGAAGAACGGTTAGCTGTGTTTACAACAGCTGACCGCCCTTCTCTCTCAGCGGGGAACGATCGCGGGTGCCCGGCGCAATCAGAGCTGCCTGCCCCATGCATCGGAGTCCCCGCTGCCGAGTGGGTGCGGGAGCGCGCCACCGGCGGTGCACCCCCCCTCTAGCTGCAGGCACGCAACTGACGTACAGCTACAGGAGGGGCTGCCTGCAAAAGTATATCTGCGGCGGGCGGTTCGGAAGAGGTTAAGTCAAGGTGGAAAAAAGATTAGAAACTCTGTCGAGGTTTTCAATTCCTCTGTGTGTCCCCACTTCCTTCCCCAGTGAAGGTGATCACCAAGGCAGATTTAGTCGCTCTCTAGTAGGGACAAAATCAACAATTAAAGTAAGTTAGTAAGGGTTAGACTCTCTGTAAGCTTCTTTAATTATTGATTGGAAAAGAATGGAGGGTAAGTGCATCGCTCTGGTGGTCTAGTATTCTTGATTGTTGTATGCATCCTCTTTGGGGAGATTTCATCCTGTCCCAGAGACACAACAAGAAATGAAAACTGTGCCTAAAGGAGAAATAGAGACCCTGACAGCTATTGGCATTAGAATGGTCATTGGGAGATTTCCCCTTTGTTTTTTTCATGACAGCTGCAAAAATACTACCGTAACAGGTCACCATAACAGAAAGTGAAAGTGAATTTAACCAATGGATGTAGGAGTAGTAATAAAATCTTGACAGAGCTTCTAAGGCCCCTTTCACACAGGTAGACCGTTCAGATCCGCCTGTCAGTTTTTTTGGCAGATCTGAACGGTCACCCCATGCATCTCTATGGGGCATCGGATGTCAGCGAAGACATGTCCGCTGACATCCGATCCGTCAAATCTGGACGGATGGAAACCCTATTTTCCATCCGTCCAGCGGATGGGATCGGATGGGATCGGATGAGAAGGGACAGATGGTCCGTTCCCATCCGATTCCCCCATAGAGATCTATGGGGCTGTGACAGCTGTGTCTCCGCACACAGCATGGAGAACAGCTGTCATCCTCCTGCTCAGCGGGGGATCGGCGGGTCGATGCCCCGCTGAGAAAAACGGAGTCTGTCTGACGGACTCCATGTGTGAAAGAGCCCTTAACCTTCCTTACTATGCAAGAGTGCCAGGTGCTAATGAACTCCAAGGGGGAGATACTATGCACAGCTGCACCAGATTCTGTGTGCACCAGTTTTAGTAAATCTCCCCCATGTGAGTGTTAAATGACCACCAAAAATAAATGACTGCACAAGGTTAAAGTATAACTAAAGACAAAGCTTTTATTTTTTTGGATTGTCCTGATCATCAATGTCACCAGGAACTAAAGTAAAAGTAAATTCACATTTTTGAATGTAAATCTCACTGATAAGACACATGCAAAAATAAAAAACTGCCAGAAGTTTTAATCTAGTGGTTTCAACCCAAAACTAACAAAAAAAAGTTCAGATACACTTTAATGTGATGTGCCATGAAAATAACACTTGTGCTTGTATATTAAGTATTTTGAGTTTAACAATCTTAGAGCACGCTCTTTTTTGTTCCCTTGCTTGCATTTTTAGGAGTCTCAGGACAGTAGCAGTAGGTGCTATAAGAAAACCATATATGACATCATATATGACATCACTGTATAGCAGTTTTTGTTGTTATGGCCCTGTCTTTGGTCCTTTCTGTCTCTTTGAGTTTATCAGGTAGCATTAAATCATGCCATCAGTTATCTACTGTAAATGATGGCAAACAATGGTGGATACACCAAAATATTTAAAGGCAAACTCCAAATTTTAGATCTTGTTACATGTCACGACCATATTTAGGGTGTACCTTGTAGCATGGTTGCAAATCGCATTTCATAGCCAACAAGGCAAAATACCTTGAATTTGTGTTTGCCTCAATGCAGATGGTGTGATCAGCAGGGCTGCTATTAGAAATCATGGGGCCCTGTACGGCCTTCTTGACTCCTGGCAGGGACTGACTTTATCTGCCTACGCCACAAAAATGAAACAAAAAGGCCCTCCTCTGCTCCCACCTCTTGGGCCCCTCTGTTGACGTGATGGGGCCCAGGGAAATGTAATTTAGGCCCTGGTAAAACATTAGGAGCAGGGATGTGGTCTAGTAAAGTCAATTTATTATTTAGGCAGAAAGCTGGCCTGGGCCCTCCTATTTAGTTGATGAGGCCTGGGCTTAATACAACAGGACCAGCTGTACTGCCTTTTCAGCAGCCATGGTGATTAGGCCTCTAAGCTCCTTGCACACAAGGCCTTCCAGCTGTAGTACATCCTAGCGCAGGGGTGGGGAACCTCCGGTCCGCGGGCCGCATACGGCCCGCACGATCCTTCTGTCCGGCTCGCACAATCGTTGCGACCCCCCCCCCCCCGTGCCGCTGTGTCAGAAGCAGCCGACGGCTCCGTACTGACACTGTGAATCTCCGAAAAGGGTGGACCCGAGGCACAGAGCAGTGCGCCTCGAGCCTGCCCATTTGTGTGACAGTAGCGAATGAAAATTCGCTACTGTCTCACGGATCCTCCTCCTCCTTGGCCAATTTCATTGGCCGAGGAGGAGGCGGGACGCGGGACGTGGGAGGACTCGAAGAGACGCGGGGACTGAAGAGAGGAAGCCGCCGCTACAACAGGTAAGTCAAGTGCACTGGGGCTTGGCACGCTGTTCGCTCTGCATTGTGGTCAATCACTCCGCATTGAAATTGGGCACGCTGTGGTCAATCACTCCGCATAGAAATTGGGCACGATGTGGTCAATCACTCCGCATTGAAAGGGGGCACGCTGTGGTCAATCACTCCGCATTGAAAGGGGGCACGCTGTGGTCACTCCGCATTGAAAGGGGGCACGCTGTGGTCACTCCGCATTGAAAGGGGGCATGCTGTGGTCAATCACTCCGCATTGAAAGGGGGCACGCTGTGGTCACTCTGCATTGAAAGGGGGCACGCTGTGGTCACTCTGCATTGAAAGGGGGCACGCTGTGGTCACTCGGCATTGAAATGGGGCACGCTGTGGTCACTCTGCATTGAAAGGGGGCACGCTGTGGTCACTCTGCATTGAAAGGGGGCACGCTGTGGTCAGTCTGCATTGAAAGGGGGCATGCTGTGGTCACTCTGCATTGAAAGGGGGGCATGCTGTGGTCAGTCTGCATTGAAAGGGGGCACGCTGTGGTCAGTCTGCATTGAAAGGGGGCACGCTGTGGTCACTCTGCACTGAAAGGGGGCACACTATACCTTGATTACTGAAGGCCCCTTTCACACTTTTGTGACCTCAAAGTCACGCAATTTTTTACAGCATTTTTTGCCGCAAAGCAATGCCTATTACATTTATGCATACATTTTGTACGGCCCCCGAATGATGTTACAAACATCCAAATGGCCCTTGGTAAAAAAAAGGTTCCCCACCCCTGTCCTAGCGTGATAAGGACAGGTACAGTGTACAATGCCCAACAGAAGGCAGCCTGTCAAAGCCTATAGCAGGTTTTTGCTGGATGGGGATGAACATTGTTATGAATTATACCAATGTTTAGAGTCCTATGGGTTTAGGAATGGTCAAGGTTTGGAATGCAGGTCTGCCACATTCTGGACCTTTGTTCCTAAACATGCAGGGCTGTAAACTCCAGTACCACTCAGTAAAGGCCAGCGTTTATGCATTTTTCCCCCCTTGTCTAGATTTTATTACAAGTCACTAGAATTAATTTCGCCTGGATTTAGTGTGGCATGTGCAAAACTAATTCTTATCAAAATCGCTTTATCTCAGAGCGGCAGTTTCCATTTCCTCTACTTAAGCTAATCCCGTAGTTTAGTTACGTAATCCTCCATTGAAAATATCTCATTTAGCAGCATTTGCTAATGTTATGTTTTAATTACAGGTTGAAACAGATCTAGTTTAGCTACTTGGTCATCACATTCATGTAACGAAGAAAAAATTAGGCTTCATTCTACTTTTTCCAAAAAATACATCTAAAAGTTTATATTTACAATATACACTATATTGTCAAAAGTATTGGGATACATGAACTTTAACCACTTAACGTCTAGCGACGTAGACCTACGTCGGCTGGCTTTGCGTGGTTGTACCGGGGTGATGCCTCTAGCTAGAGGCATCACCCCGGTACAGTTTTTTAGAGCCGGCGGTCGGCTTTCCAGGGGTAATGGCCGATGCTGCTCGGGAGCCGCTCGATCGTTACCCCGGCAAGCGGGACGTCCCCCCCCTCCCGCCGCCTTCCACGGCTTTGCCCGGGTCTCCCGTCCCACCAGGAGACCCAAGCACCCAGCCGGCACGTCCGCCGGCTGGATGGAGTCACGATTAAAGCCGGAAGTGGCTTTGATCAGGTCTCCGATGACGTAACCCGGAGGCGGTGTCCATGACGTAACGTCCGGGTTACTCTGCTGCTAAAGGCGGCAGATTCAAAAAGTGACAATATTCAAAAATGCCGTTTTCGGCGTTTTGAATACATGGAAGTGTAGTGGAGGGGTCGAGGGTCTTTTAGACCCTCGATCCCTCCATAAAGAGTACCTGTCACTGCATATTGCTGTCACAAGGGATGTTTACATTGCTTGTGACAGCAATAAATGTGATCAGATTTAAAAAAAAAAAAAAAACCTGTGTTGAAATAAAAAAATAAATAGGAAAAAAAAAGTTTTAGCCACCCCGGTCGCCGTTAGCTCGCGCATGAAAGAAAACGTATATGGAAGTCGCGCCGCAAATGAAATCGCTGTTCAAACCACACATGTGAGGTATCGCCGCGATCGCCAGAGCGTGAGCAATGATTCAGAAAAGAGAGCTACACTCTAACTCTAAACTGGTAACCGTTAAAAAATTTTAAAGCGTCGCCTATGGAGATTTCTATTGACCGTAGTTTGTCGCCATTCCGCGGGTGTGCGCAATTTTAAACCGTAACATGTTGGATATTTATTTACTCGGCGTGACATCATCTTTCACAATATACAAAAAAAATGGGCTAACTTTACTGTGTAGTTTTTTTAAATGCAGTGAAATGTGATTTTTTCGTAATTTAAAAAAAAAAATGGCGTTTGAAAGACCGCTGCGCAAATACCGCGTGCCAAAAAATATTGCAATGACCGCCATTTTATTCTCCAGAGTTTTTGCTAAATATATATATATATATATAATGTTTGGGGGTTTTAAGTAGTTTTCTAGCAAAAAAATACTGATTTAAACTTGTAAATAAAAAAGTGTCAAAAATAGGCTTAGTTGTAAAGTGGTTAATGGCATCCCAGTCTTAGTCCGTAGGTCCAAATCTTTTGGTAGAGGGGGGATTATGGTGTGGGGTTGTTTTTCAGGGGTTGGGCTTGGCCCCTTACTTCCACTGATTGGAACTTTTAAGACGTCAGCATACCAAGACATTTTGGACAATTTCATGCTCCCAACTTTGTGGGAACAGTTTGGGGATGGCCCCTTCCTGTTCCAACATGACTGCGCACCAGTGCACAAAGCAAGGTCCATAAGTGCCGGGTCACACTTGTGCGATGCGGGAAGGCTGCGAATTCGCAGCCTGTTCCTGCATCCCAAACGCACATCTGGCAGTTCACACTGCCATAAGCGATACGCTGGGGGTGTCAATGAAATGTTAACGACACCCCCAGTTTGATCGCATATCGCAGTGCAATCTGACAGTTCGCACAGGATCGGATCGCACAAGTGTGAACCACTGTGCGATCCGATCCTGATGCGGCTGAAAAAATGCCTCATGTGTGACTTTGTGCAGGTGCAGTGCAAATTTAGCCATACAAAGTCATCCAGTATCTACATCTCTATTACAATACGGACCTAGAATGATTCCTGGAAGGGCAAATAGATTGTGTACTTTGATAAGGCCATACTGACACTCAGTCAAACCACTGGACACTGCAGATACAAATATAGTGTGAGGTGGGTGAATCCGGCCTTAAGCCCTCACTCCAGTCCTAGGCTGTTAACCTGTTGTGACGCATAGGATTAATTCCATTTGCCTCTTTGTGGATTACAACCGCAGTTGCCTTGGGGAATATAGTTCAACCTACTTTCCTTTGTTGGATTACAAATACTTTCCTTGGATTGTGAGATTCCTTGCCGGTGGAGACAAGTGAGGCCTCACTCTTCAGGAGACGTTGCAATTCATCTTAAAGGGGGCCCCGTAGTATACAGAGTGCACTCTGCTAGTTGATCTTATATCATTATATTTTCTACTTCGCATTTAAGTCGTTAAGTATAGTCGATTTTATCTGTGGTCACTCGCAGTAACCAGATCTGTTTAGTTAAAGTATTGTTAACTATTGTAGAACGCAATCTTCTAGCATACATACACACTTATTTGTGTATGTATGTGTGGCCTGTGTTCTGGATCCTGGGTGCTGAGCTAAAAGACATAAGGCCCCTTTCACACATACGGTCCGTTCAGTTCATCAGTTCATTCACGTCAAAATGTATCAGTTTTCCATCCATTTTTCATTCATTTTTCATCCGTTTTTCATCAGTTGTTATCTGTTTTTCATCTGTTTTTCATCCGTTTTTCATCCGTTTTTCGTCAGTTGTTATCCATTTTTCATCCGTTTTTCGTCAGTTATTTGTTTTTCATCAGTTTTCATCCGTTTTCATCCGTTGTCATCCGTTTTTCATCCGTTGTCATCCGTTTTTCGTCCGATCCGTTTTTTGACGGATGAAAAATAGGGCATTCATACGTTCAAAAAAAACGGACATTGACGGAAGCGGATGAAAACGGATGTTAACTGATGATCATCCTTTGTCATCCATTTTTACATAGAGATACATTGATGTCCGTTTTTCATCCGTCAACGGATGGATGAAAAACGGACAAACGGACAGCATGTGTGAAAGGGGCCTAAATCCTTGGTTGGGAATTCAGAATCCCTTTCTTTGCAACAATTGTGTTATTTCTGATCTTGTTTGAATACTTTGATTTCACTTTAAAAGCCAAAAGAGCAGTAAATTGTTTATTCGCTGCAACATTTGTGGTCTTGGTTATTTATCATGACAGAACTGATAGTGTCAGACGGGTTGGAGCAGGCTCAGGGTGTAAGAGGTGACGAGGATGTCCATGTAACAAACCACCCCCAAGGGGGCAGGGCTACCCAAGCATTAACATTAAACTCTGTTGTAGATAAATAGGTTATTCATAAAAACAATGGAGCAATACTGCCAACAACTGCAACATCATGGGAGGAATGGATCCAGGAGGACTGAAATATGTCCAGTCAAGCCACAAGAAAAAATAGACTCAGGTTGAAGAGCCACTCCTACATAGTGTGCTGAATAACATTCAATAAAATGTGTAGACCAGGGGTAATGAATTAAAATTCAAGGAGGTCCGGTCGCCAAAATTTTCTTTGGGCCGAGGTCCGAATCTGAAGTCTGTGCTATGACTCAGAAAGATGGGCAAAACAAACACGTGTCCATCAGCGTTGCTCTTAACATAAAATATGCCCATTAGAGTGCCCCCTAACATAAAATGTGTAAAATGTGCCCATCAGCGTGCCCCCTAACATAAAATGTGCCCATCAGCGTTCCCCCTAACATAAAATGTGCCCATCAGTGTGCCCCTTAGCATAAAATTTGCCCATCAGTGTGACCCTTAGCATAAAATAAGGGGCACGCTGATGGGCACATTTTTATGTTCGGGGGGCACTCTGATGGGCATATTTTATGTTAGGAGGCACGCTGATGGGCACATTTTATGTTAGGGGGCACGCTGATGGGCACATTTTATGTTAGGGGGCACACTGATGGGCACATTTTATGTTAGGGGACACGCTGATGGGCAAAAAAAAACGTGTAAATCAGCCTTGCGCTCAACATAAAATATGCCCATTAGCGTGCCCCTTAACATAAAATATGCCCATCAGAGTGCCCCTTAACATAAAATATGCTCATCAGCATGTCCCTTAGCATAAAATAAGGGGCACGCTGATGGGCACATTTTATGTCAAGGGAGCACTCTGTTGGGCACATTTTTTTTTTTTTTATGGGGCACTCTAATGAGCAGAACAAAATATGCCAAAATATGCCAGTCTGCACACTAAAGCTTGTGCAGCTATTCTCCCCTAAAATGTGCTCCACATACCTGAACTGCAGCCAGGAGCTGATCCAAAAGCCGCTAACAGGGGGACGGGGCGTGCACATAGTGTCATGCCCTAGCTCGCTGCCCGAGTGAGAGGGAGCCGCAGTCAGGAGCAGGGGGCGGGACGCGCACGTGACGTCACGCCCCCTACTCGCGGCCCGACAGGACACCGGCTGCGAGGGAGCCGGGAGCCGCAGTGAGGAGGGGACTGAAGGACTCAATACAGGTAGCGGGCTCGCGGTGCGGGCGGAAGCATCGCACGGGCCGCCATTTTGTGACCGCCGGTATAGACCAAATGTGTATCCCTCAGGATCACTATTCCTTCCAGAATGCCCACAATAGATGCTAGTTGAAAGAAGTGGGCAGGAATCCTAAGGGATACACTTTTGGTGTAAAAGATCAAGTAAAAATTTGGTTGAAGATATGAGCACCACTATGTTCCCTCTTTGCTAAAGTGCAAACATGCAAAAACCAAGAAAAATAAATTATTTTAAAAGTCCAACAGTTCCTGAGATATTCCAAACCGGTGCCGTGAAGAATCCACCCAAATATAATATCACTAAAGGTGATTGTGTGAAATCGAGGTGGTAAAATGCTGGTGTCCTTTGGAAGACGCTGAAGCCATCTAGTGGTTCAGGCTTCAGCTGATACATCCCAGTCTGCTGCTGTAAATCGTTGGGTCCATTTCATCCATGCTAAATCAACTTCCTATAATATAGAGGTCTGATCTCTCTGGTAAGGAGTTTGTACACTTGAAGGTGTTGGAGCAGTTTTAGTGGTATTATGTTTGGGTGGATCCTTTACAGCACCAGTTTGGAAAATCTCATGAAATGTTGGACTTTTTAAATTATTTTTTTTATTTTTCTTGGTTTTTGCATGTTTGCACTTTATTCACTTATATATGGTGTATGACATTTGCCCATTGATTGCACTTGATATGGGTTCATTCATTTAGGAAATTTTGTTCACATGCTTATATTTATGTATAAGAACTTTTCATATCACAAATTGATTTTAATATGACAGAGACTGATTTGGTGTTTTCATCACACAATATGCATGGTTTTATTTGTATTATGTTTATTGCTTTTGTTTAGTAGATAATTGATTATCACACATAGCAATTCATATTTAAAGAGACAGCAGCGCATCTATTTTTTTGTTACTAGTCTATAATATGTTAAATACAGCCAGCATCTGGGGAAAAGAGTTTTATGTGCTTTACGGGTGCAAACCTGGTCAGATTTGGAGTGGGTGGTGAAAGAGGAATAGGAGTCCCCTGCCTGACGGTGGGAGAAAGCCCCCTCATGTACAAAGCATTAGGTGGCCTGGGTCCCCATGTCTCATGGAGGAGATGATGTGGAGGAGAGGTCTAGAACTGGTATCCGTGCGTGTGAACAGTATGTGGATTTGGGTGGAACATCAGTGTGCTACCCTGCAACCCTGTATATACAGTATAGGTGGGGCCCAGCTGTGTGTTCTCAGTTCATCTAAATTTCAGATGAAAAAAAATGTGTCAATCTTGATTCTTCTGGTCTTCACTCCTTTTGGTTTTGGTTGTCATTCCCTGCTTTTTCTTCTTTTGGGTACTAGAGCGGGATAGGTCAGGTAAGTCATCACTAGACACAGGAAGCCTATTCACCTATGGCTCAAACGTCAGTTCCAGATTGATTTTTTTACTTACCATGTAGACAAAAAGTTCTGGTCATGCAAATGAAGAAAAACATTTACAGGCGGTCCCCTGGTTACAAACATCCGACTTACAAACGACTCCTACTTACAAATGGAGAGAGAGACAACAGGAAGTGAGGAGAAATCTCCCCCTAGGAAGGGAAATTCACTCCTGTAAGAATTATCATGGGAAAAAGGTGTCTCCACTGAAGCTTTCGCACCAATCCTTGTTTCCACAACAACCCAAAACTTTCAAAATCCAATTGCAATAGGGACAGAAAGTGAGGTGAAATCTTCTGAACAGGAGCACAGACAGCAAAACAAATGGTACAGGGGTGGTAACCATTCCCTATGCTATCCAAAAAAACGTAAAAATTATTCTTTTGGCTGGAGCTACACTACATGTACCTGTTCCGACTTACAAACAAATTTGACTTAAGAACAAACCTACAGTCCCTATCTTGTTTGTAACCTGGGGACCGCCTGTACTAGAGTCGGTTAAGCTGGAAGAAAATTATCTTCTTAGTATTTTCTGAAAGAAATTAGCTCTCTGAAATATAAGTAGAATGTACCATGTCCAAAAAATATGTTGAGCCGGTAACTGAGCCAAGCATGTCAGAAAGCAGCCCTAACTAATCTTTGAAATTCCCTGGTGGTCACTCTGGTTCTTTTGGAAATCCTGTACATTAATTGCATAGCCACTATGACCATCCATGTGTTATGTAAGTTAAGAAAAACTTTTGTTAACTTTAAAGTATCAGGTTGTACCTTTGGCCTAAACATTTGTTATTTACCAATATGGTGTTGATAAGACATAACAAAGTCTATCATCGTAGAAAATCTTATTGTGATATTTTAATAATGCATTATGTATATTCCCAACTGTAAATTTTCTTAACAGCATTTCCTAATCAGGTTTCCTGTTTCCGTTCTCTCAGCAGTGGCCGGAAAGAGCTGAAGAAGGCTGACGTAGAGAGGTACCAGTAGATTGTACGGAGTCCTTTAATATGTTTCATATTCCCACGACCTTGTTATTTGGGAAGTGATTCAGGGCAAAAAAAGATATGAAGGTTATTCATTGAGCAGTGGCAGAGCCGAGAAATGGTATTACATCGAGATCCCATTTGAATGTATACAATTGACTACAACATTGTGTTGGGGCTTAGTGATAAGCATACTTGACTTCTGGTGCCCAGAGTATTTTAATTGGAAAAAGGTCAGCGCAAACACATTTTAGATTGTACTCATTGCCTAGCCATAGATAATGGAAGCAGTTGTTTTGGTAAGATCAGGAAGCAGACTTGTCTTTCCAAAGTCACATTATGGCCACATTTAGAGTCGGTTCACACTAGCGCGACTTGTCAGGCGACAAGTCGCGCTCCCTCGCGGTCCATTGACCGCTACGGGACCCGTTCTAATAGGAGCAACACACGTCGCTCCGACTTAGAAAAAGGGTCCTGTACTACTTCGGGGCGACCTCGGAGTGACTTGCATAGACTTCCATTATGTGAAGTCCCTGCAAGTCGCTCCGAAGTCGTGGTGCATTGTAATGCACAAGTCGCCCCCGAAGTAGTAAGGAGTCGTGTCGCCTCAGTGTGAACCGGCTCTTAGAGGAAACTTTTCATGGGAAGAGTGCCATTACTTAACTTTTTTTAGATATACTGGTTGCCTTACCCTAACTTCAATAGCATTGGCTGGTTAGGAAACTAAAGCTGGCCATTCATTAGTGGAATTCCATTTGAAAATTTTAATTTCAAGAAAGTTTGTTCAATATTTTTATCATTAGAAGGGGTCAAACAGTTACCACAGTGATGAGAAAATGTGAAGCAGGATGGAAGTTGGGAGCTCTTAACCCTGTTGGACAATATTACCAAAGTATTCACTGTTAATGTCCCCAATGTAAATTGTATATTACACCATAACATTTAGGCTGATATCACACTAAATGGATAGCTGGCAGAGAGGTAAACTGCAGTGCTGTACCCTCCTGCAACTGCCATTCCAACTGCTGTAGTGGGTGGTGTGGTGTGCGATTCAGCGCATTACAACCCCCCGTTTTTTTTTTGTTTTTTTTTGGAACTTTGTTTGAAGTGCACAAAAGTAAATTAATACTTTGTTTATGTTGCTGTACAGTGACATGCAATAATGTACGGTGTGCAAAGATAAAATGTAGCATGTCTGCAGTTTATCGCAGCTCACTGCAGCACAGCTCTGGGCTGCATTGCAGTGTGAATGGGACACACAGAAAACAATAGTATCCTTGTATTGATGCCGTGAAACGCTGATCACAGTACATAGTGTGAATTAGCTCTAAAGCAGAGACCGATAAACACATCCATGTCCATTGAGTTTATTGCTGTGTTTGGATCTGAAAATACAGAAAAGGGTGCTGACTTTTTCAATTTTTTTTCACACCTGGACCGACTGAGATCTAATTTGATGTAAATGGATGAAAATTGTTTACATCTTGCTGCCTATAGACCCAGGGAACTTCTGATCAGGTCTGCCTTAGAAAGTATTTAACTGAAAGCGTAATTCATGCGTGGAATAGATTTCCAGGAGAGGTAACAAGTCAGTAAACAGTGAGTGGATTCAAACATGCTTGGTACAAACAATGATCTATACTCAAAATAGACAAAAAAGTTACCCCCCCCCTCCAAAAAAAAAAAACATATATAAATATATACAGTATCTCAAAAAAAGTGAGTATACCTCTTACATTTTTGTAAATATTTTATTATACCTTTTCATGTGACAACACTGAACAAATTACATTTTGCTACAATGTAGTGAGTGTACAGCTTGTATAACAGTGTAAATTTTCTGTCCCCTCAAAATAACTCAACACACAACCAATAATGACTAAACCGCTGGCAACAAAAGTGAGTACACCCTAAATTTAAATATTCAAATTGGGCTCAGTCAGCCATTTTCCATCCCCAATGTCACGTGACTCGTTACAAGTCTTGTGTGTTACAAGGTCTCAGGTGTTAATGGAGAGCAGTGTTTGTTAAATTTGGTGTTATCACTCTCACTCTCTCATACTGGTCACTAGAAGTTCATCATGGCACCTCATGGCAAAGAATTCTCTGAGGATCTAAAAAAAAGAATTGTTGCTCTACATAAAGATGGCCTAGGCTAAAAGCAGATTGCCAAGACCCTGAAACTGAGCTGCAGCATGGTGGCCAAGACCATACAGCCATTTAATAGGACAGGTTCCAGTCAGAACAGGCCTCGCCATGGTCGACCAAAGAAGTTGAGTGCACGTGCTCAGCATCATATCGAGAGGCTGTCTTGGATTATAGACGTATGAGTGCTGCCAGCATTGCTGCAGAAGTTGAAGGGGTGGGGGTCAGCCTGTCAGTGCTCAGACCATACGCCGCACACTGCATCAAATTGGTCTGCATGGCTGTCGACCCAGAAGGAAGCCTCTTCTAAAGATGATGCACAAGAAAGCCCGCAAACAGTTTGCTGACAAGCAGACTAAGGACATGGATTACTGAAACCATGTCCTGTGGTCTGATGAGATCCATATAAACATATTTGGTTCAGAAGGTGTCAAGTATGTGTGACAGCAACCAGGTGAGGAGTACAAAGACAAGCGTGTCTTGCCTACAGTCAAGCATGGTGGTGGGAGTGTCATGGTCTGGGGCTGCATGAGTGCTGGCAGCACTGGGGAGCTACAGTTCATTGAGAAAACCTTGAATGCTAACGTGTACTGTGACATACTGAAGCAGAGCATGATCCCCTCCCTTCGGAGACTGCGCCGCAGGGCAGTATTCCAACATTATAATGACCCCAAACACACCTCCAAGAGGACCACTGCCTTGCTAAAGAAGCTGAGGGTAGAGGTGATGGACTTGCCAAGCATGTCTTTGGGGCATCTGTGGGGCTTCCTCAAACAGAAGGTGGAGAAGCGCAAGGTCTCTAACATCCACCAGCCCCGTGATGTCTTCATGGAGGAGTAGAAGAGGATTCCAGTGGCAACCTGTGAAGCTCTGGTGAACTCCATGCTCAAGAGGGTTAAGGCAGTGCTGGAAAATAATGGTGGCCACACAAAATATTGACACATTGGGCCCAATTTGGACATTTTTACTTAGGAGTGTACTCACTTTTGTTGCCAGCGGTTTAGACATCAATGGTTGTGTGTTGAGTTATTTTTAGGGGACAGCAAATTTACACTGTTAGGCCCCTGTCACATATGGGAGTCCGTCGGCGGACTCAGTTTTTCTCAGCGGGGGATCGATCCACCAATTCCTCGCTGAGCAGGCGGATGGCAGCTCTGTCTCTGCGCCGTGTGCAGAGACAGAGCTGTCAGGTCCCCGCTGTTCTCTATGGGGGAATCGGATGAGAATGGACCGCCTGTCTGTTCTCATCCGATCCCATCCGATCAGATCCGTTGGACAGATGGAAAATAGGGTTTCCATCCAGATTTGACGGACCGGATCGGATGTCAATGGACATGTCTCCGCTGACATCCGATGCCCCATAGAGATGCATGGGGCATCCGTTGAGATCCGCCTGAAAAACTGACAGGCGGATCTGAACGGTCCGCTAGTGTGAAAGGGGCCTTATTCAAGCTGTACACTCACTACTTTACATTGTAGCAAAGTCTAATTTCTTCAGTGTTGTTACATGAAAAGATATAATAAAATATTTATAAAAATGTGAGGGGTGTACTCAGTTCTGTGAGATACTGTGTATATATATATATATTATATATATATATATATATATATATATATAAATAAAATAATAAATAGATAAAAAAGGGGCAAACTTAATGGGCCACTTGGTCTTTTTTCCGCTTTCATGATGATGGTGTAATCGAAGATAATGTCATAAACGATAATGATGTAATCGATCATGAAGATTATGTAATGAGTTATGTAATTGATGATGATGATTTAATTGATGATGTCATCAATGGTAGTGATGTCATCAATAAACATGAAGATGATGTAATCAATGTCAGCAACAATGATGTCATCAATGATTTAATCGATGATGATGATGATGTCATCGATGATGGTGTAATCGATAATGTAATTGATCATGCTGATGATGTCATCAATGATGCAATCGACGATGATTATGTCATCAGTGATTTAATCGATGATGTGGATGATGTCATTGCTGAAGGTGATGTAATCGAAGATGTCATCGATAATGCTGATGATGTAATCAATGATGGTGGTGACATTAATTATGACGTAATTGATAATGCCATCGATGATGATGTTATAAGTGATGATGATGTCATTGACGATGATGTCATAAATAAAGATGATGTCATCGATGATTGTGTCCTCGTCTATGATGTCACTGATGATGGTGAAGTCATTGGTGATGTCATTAAGGATGTCATCGATGACGATGATATCATTAATGATGTTACCGATGATAATGTCATCAATGACAACATCATTGATGCTGTCAACTGGAGCAGACACTGTGAAAGGAGAAAGGTGGTGGAATATCCTCTGGTGTATTGACTTGCATATGGGGACTTATTGCTATCCTCAAAAGGCTGTCTCTGACTTCCTGTAGCTTAAGAGCGCCATCTTTGAAGGTAAGCATTCAATTTAGATAGTCATGTGATGTAGCAGGTGGAGGAACCAATTGGTGATT
Organism: Pelophylax lessonae; assembly: GCF_965119305.1. Lineage (NCBI taxonomy): Eukaryota > Metazoa > Chordata > Amphibia > Anura > Ranidae > Pelophylax > Pelophylax lessonae. The sequence goes on along the minus strand of NC_138771.1, from coordinate 122,759,524 downwards.
TGAATAAAATAGATGTTTCATTACAGTATTTGCACTATTGACACAATTTGATCACAGTTGTTTTTTGTACTGTTTGCTGGACTTTACTTTTTTATTTTTTTTATGCCACTTGATAATTTTATTATTTGTGGGATAAACCAAGAGTAACATTAACATACAGTATATATATATATATATATATATATATATATATATATATATATATATATATATATTTATATATATATTATATATATACTCTGTGTGTGTGTGTGTGTGTGTGTGTGTGTGTGTGTGTGTGCGAAGGAGTAGCCCACACCTGGCCATGAAACATCTTTTGATTCAATTGTCCAATTACTTTTGGTCCCTTGACAAAAGGGGAATGGCTATTCGTAAGAGCTGTAATTCCTAAACCCTTACTCCGATTTGGATGTACATACCCTCAAATTAAACGCAAGAGTGTGCACTTTTAGCCCATATCCCTTATATAATGTAAAAGAACATTCGCGCATGCAAGTGAAGTGCAACAACTTAATGTGCAAACACAGACCATATAAGGTGCATGAATAAACAACCTATTGTGCAAGCAATGTCCATATAAGGTGCATAAATGACCAATTTAATGTGCAAACACTGTCCATATAAAGTGCATGAATGATGGTTCCTAGTAGTTTTTTGTCTCTTCAAGGTGCAACAATACGTGAATCCTTTTCACTGGTGCACTCCATATTTTTTTTTTCTTTTTGCACCAGTGTAAAGGATCCACATATTGTTGCACCTTGAAGAGACTAAAAACTACTAGGAACCATCATTCATGCACTTTATATGGACATTGTTTGCACATTAACCACTTTACACCCAGCCCTATTTCGGACACTTTTTGTTCACAAGTTAAAACCAGTATTTTTTCCTAGAAAACTACTTAGAACCCCCAAACATTATATATATTTTTTTAGCAAAGACTCTGGAGAATAAAATGTCGGTCATTGCAAAATTTTTTGTCACGCGGTATTTGCGCAGCGGTCTTTAAAACGCCATTTTTTTGGAAAAAATTTGAAAAATCACATTTCACTGCATTTAAAAAATACTAAACAGTAAAGTTAGCCCATTTTTTTTGTATATTGTGAAAGATGATGTCACGCCGAGTAAATAGATACCAAACATGTTACGGTTTAAAATTGCGCCCCCCCTGTGGGATGGCGACAAACTACGGTCAATAGAGATCTCAATCTGCGATGCTTTAAATTTATTTAACGGTTACCAGTTTAGAGTTAGAGTGTAGCTCTTTTTTTTAAATTATTGCGATCGCGGCGATACCTCACATGTGTGGTTTGAACAGCGATTTAATTTGCGGCTCGACTTGCGTATACATTTTTTTTGTGCGCGAGCTAACGGTGATGGGGGCGGCTAAATTTTTTTTTTTTCCTATTTATTTTTTCTTTTTTTTTAACTTTATTACAGGTTTTTGAAAAAAAAAAAATCTGATCACTTTTATTGCTGTCACAAGCAATGTAAACATCCCTTGTGACAGCAATATGTAGTGACAGGTACTCTTTATGGAGGGATCGAGGGTCTAAAAGACCCTAGACCCCTCCACTACACTTCCCTGTATGCAAAACGCCGAAAACGGCATTTTTGCATACAGCCGTTTTTCAAATCTGCCGCCTTTTGCAGCACAGTAACCCGGATGTGACGTCATGGACGCCGCCTCCGGGTTACGTCATCGGAGCCCCGATCGATGGCGTTTCCGGCATTCATCGGGACTCCATCCAGCCGGCGGACGCATGAATGACCAATTTAACCACTTAACGACCAGCCACGTAGATCTACGTCGGCTGACTTTGAGTGGTTATACCGGGATGATGCCTCTAGCTAGAGGCATCATCCCGGTACCGTTGTTTGAAGCCGACGGTCGGCTTTCCGTCGGTAACGATCGATGCGGCTCGGGAGCCGCTCGATCGTTACCCGGGGGGGGCGGGAGGGGACGTCCCCCCCCCTCCCGCCGCCTTCCGCGGCTTTGCTCGGGGCTCCCGGTGGGACGGGAGCCCCGAGCAAAGCCGCGGAAGGCGGCGGGAGGGGGGGGGGACGTCCCCTCCCGCCCCCCCCGGGTAACGATCGAGCGGCTCCCGAGCCGCATCGATCGTTACCGACGGAAAGCCGACCGTCGGCTTCAAACAACGGTACCGGGATGATGCCTCTAGCTAGAGGCATCATCCCGGTATAACCACTCAAAGTCAGCCGACGTAGATCTACGTGGCTGGTCGTTAAGTGGTTAAATTGGTCATTCATGCACCTTATATGGTCTGTGTTTGCACATTAAGTTGTTGCACTTCACTTGCATTTGGCCCCCTTTTATATCCACTATTGCACTTTACATTGATATTTTATGGTATATTTATCCATTATTGCACTTTATATTTAATTTTTATGGTATATTTATACATTGTTCACTAGGTTGCTTTATTTTTGCTGTTCTATAATAAGGTTATCAAATTGAAACATTATCACATTGGAGGGATCTGTGTATGATATTGTCACACGGTTTATCACGTAATTATAGAGGAATTGTGCTGCTAGTAATATATCATTACATATCCATTAAATAACTTTAGCTATATATTTTGATAAATACCTGAAAAAACTAAAATTGTGCCTCTGTCCAAATATATATGGACCTAACTGTATATATTTACAGTGCTCAGCATAAATGAGTACACCCCTTTTGAAAAGTAAGATTTTGATCAATATTTCAAAAAAACACAAGAACAATTTTCAAAATTTGACAAAACTGAGTTTTATATTTGTTCAGTTTCATTACATAACAGTAGGGTTAAAGTGATTGTAAAGTTTTGTTTAAAAAAATAAATAAATAATAACAAACATGTTATACTTACCTCCTTTGTGCAGTTGGTTTTGTACAGGGCAGCAAAGATCCTCCTCTTCTCAGGTCCCTCCTCCTGCTCCTGGCCCCTCCCTCCTATTGAGTGCCCCCACAGAAAGTAGCTTGCTATGGGGCAACCGAGCCGAGCTGCAGCTTCATGTGTCCATTCAGACACAGAGCTGCGTTCGGCCCTGCCCCTCTCTCCGGATTGGCTCACTGTCATTAATAACAGCCAAATTGCACCGCGGCTGTATCTCAGCCAATCACGAGGGAGAGTCCCAGGATGGCCGAGGGACTTGTGGACATCGCTGGATAGGGAGGTAAGTATTAGGGGTGCTGGGGGGACTGCTACACACAGAAGGCTTTTTATCTTAATGCATGGAATGCATTAAGAAAAAAACCTTCCTGACTTTACAACTCCTTTAAAAATATAACTTACATTACAAAATCTTCAGTTTTACTCAAATTAGTTGATCAGCCAAGTTTGGCTTTCTAATTCTTTAGCCAACTGCAGTGAATTTGCATGGCGATTTTCTTCAACCCTTCTCATCAGAAAATACTTTTCTGTGTGTGCAAATTATCCAATCTTGGTTGCAATCAATGGCTCGCATTTGTTGGAGTATTATGTAGTACTGTATAGTGTCCTATAGAAAATGTTGATTCTGAAAGGACAGTAAAGGTTTTCTGACAAATCTGTTGGGGTGTACTCATTTATGCTTAGCACTGTTTTACAATAAGAATGTGTATATATACAGTATATATATATATATATATATATATATATATATATATATATATATATATATATATTGTGGGAGATTAGCTCACAGGGATCACCTTTTCCAGGAAAGTTAGGCCAGCATGCAAGTCATTTCTTTAAAGTCTGGTGGGTTGCCAGCTTTATTTAGCAGAGGTTTGTAAATATGCAAAAACAACAAAACTGTAAAATAAATCCTTGCCGTCCGGCGCTAAACTACACAGCAGTTTTTCTCACTATACAGTGTGGGGCTGGTCCCCATCACCCACAAAAACACATAGTAAAGCAAATCTTTTCTTTTAAAGTCCAAACAGAGCTTCTCTCTCAGATTCCCTTCTGAATCTCAGGCCAGAGCCTTTCTGTGCTCTCTTCCTGTTCATTTAAAGTCCACCTGAGCATGGACTAAAGTGAACCACAACCTGCAGACCAGAACCCAGCCTGTCACAGAGATTGGAAAAACCCGGGCCGGATTCCGGTTCAGTTTCTCACTACAGAATGTATACGAGGTGAAATATAGCGATTATCTACTACCTCACCTCCCATACCGTCAAAATATATATACTTTCTTGATATCAGAGCCAAGTACACAGAGAAGATTGTGTATATTTGGGCTTAAAGTAGAACTAAAGTTAAGCCTTTTTTTTTTCATTTTGGTTAGAGAACTGGAAAGATAAAATCCCTAATAAATAGAGAAGCTGCGCTAAATTGAAAGGACAATAGGTGAATTGAATACAAAAGTCCTAGTAAAGTCCCATAATGGATTGTAAGTTTAGTGAACAAAAAAAGGAAAATTTAAATAAAATATAGTCCAAATGCATACAAATGATGTATAACTCCTCTAGAGGGATTGACACTAGATGAATATACTGCTTACCAGAAACAGCAAATTCAATCGCCTGATAAGATGATATATGGCTCTCCGAATCCACTGTATAGCCAGGGGAAGACCCTTGGGAGGGATTCCAGGCCTCAGACGACAAAATACATTCAATAGGCATCAATCATGTGTATATAAAATAAAATACTCATAGCGTGATACTGTATTGTTAACAGAAGTATATAATCACCTATGTGTATAAATGAAGTATAGGTGCTAGGTAAGAGCAGAAGACCACCACCAACATCACAGGCTGCTTACCAGACACAATGTGTTGATAGCACAGAAAGGAGATAAGTCCAAAGCCGCCAAAGTTCAATCACATGCGACAGAATCCAGTCCACAGCTGTGACCACCACCAACATATACCACTGCTTACCAGAAATATATTTAAAAATGATGCAGACAACAGTCTAAGGAACCAAGAAGTTGGAAATCCCAAAAGATGTAGATTCAATGGAGTGCCCCTCAGGATCGCGGAGTACACCGGTCCCAACCAAAGAAGGTATTGTATCCAAGGATATTCTCACATGCATCAATTATGCGGTCACATGTAGAAAATGAAATGCCCCATAGCGTAAAACCATTACATTTATTAACATAAAAAAGGAGTGACACTTACACAGTAACAAGAAGTAAGCGCTGAATTAAAGCCGCCGGACGGTCGGCTCCAAACACCCGTCCTCACATCTCGTGTAGGTGACGTCAGCACGCCGCAACCGACGTACGTTTCGTCAAAACTGACGTTTTCAACTGACTTGTAGGGAAAAAAAGAAATTCATTTTATTTGGGTACAGTGTTGTAGGAACGTGCAATTGTGAGTAAAGGGCCATACACACTATAAGATTTTCTGAAGACTTTTTCCTTGAGATTTACCTTTTCTATGTAGTGCAAGGGCTTGCCAGATTGCATACAAATTGAAAGTTTTTAGTTTTGACCTCATATTATATGGTTTTGGTAAGTCTGAAGGAAAAGGTCTTCAGAAAATCTTATAGTGTGTATGGCCCATTAAAGTAATGCAGTGCTATATAGCAAAAAATGGCCTGGTCATGAAGGAGGGTAAATCTTTTGGAGCTCAAGTGGTTAAAGCCCAGCTCTAGGCAATAAAATGATCCCTTGAAGGGGTTAAAAGCTCATTTTGTCTAGGGGAGAGGAAAAACACTTTTATTTATATGATCCCCAGCTTCCCTGGCAGATGTCGCTTCCCCGTGATTAGGTGGTGGGCTGTCCATCATGTCCAATGCAGGCCTATGGACCCTGCTTTGGTCTTGATGACATCAGAACCCTAGACCGCTAGAGCGAAGGAAAGAAACAGCTGCTGAGACCAATCTAGCTGCATGGAGGAACGGAGCATCGGGTAAGCAAATCTTTTTTTTTTTTTTTTCTATTCCTCTGGACCAAAATGAGCAATTAACCCTTTGCAGTGCAGACACAGCCCCACAGCTAGGGATAAGTTAGTTGCACAGGGTTCGGGCTTTCAGTAGCCAATGTGAATGTAAGATTTGTTGAACACTGTTGGCATTTGATGAAGGGAAGACTAATTAGAGTTTAGAGACTCATTAGGAGAAGAGAGGTTTATGGTAGATATTTTAACCACTTACCGCAAAGTGACGTAGGACTACGTCGGCAAACTTTGCAGTGTTATACCGGGATGATGCCTCTAGCTAGAGGCACCATCCCAGTACAGTGGTTTACAGCCGACGGTCGGCTTTCCGTCAGCAACGACCGATGCGGCTCAAAAGCCGCTCGATCGTTACCCGGGTGAGCGGGAGGGCAGAGGTGGGGGACTCGAGTCACATGACTTGACTTAAGTCAGACTTAAGTCACCAGTTTGAGGACTTGAGACTTGCTTGACTAAAATTAATAAAAGACTCCACTTGACTTTGACTTGGTATTCATGACTTGAGACTTGACTTTGACTTGAGACTTATGACTCGAAATGACTTTACTTTTTTAAGTTATTAAATATTTGCATTTTCTCAAGATGTGTTAAAGCAAAATGAATGTGCCTGTTATGTTTCTGATACCACAGTCACTTAAAACACATCAGTGTGTTCTGATTTGGCTGTTTAACAATGGAAATACTTAAAGCGGAGTTCCGGCCTCGGAAACTATTTTTTAATAAAAATACCCCCAGGACAGTCAGGACTAGTGCATTCCATAATGGATAGCCTCTGAACTGTCCCAGGTTGCACTTACCTTTTAGAAGAAATACTTACCTTGAAAATGTCTTGTCCAGCGCTGCCATCTCAGGTGTGGGCAGCTGAAGCCAGCGCGTCCTCTTCTGCGTCCTCTTCCGTGTCCTCTTCGGTCCCACAATGCCCTGCACCGACCTCGCCGTCACTTCCGGGGCAGGCGCGTCAACCCTGCAAAGCTTCTGGGCATGCCCAGAAGCTGTTTAGCAGGGAATGATGTGCCTTCCCCGGAACTGACGAGCGGGGCCAGTGCAGGGCATTGATTCCTGGGAGCAAAGACGTTCAGCTCCCTGGAATCAATGCAAGGAGGAAGTGATGGCGCGGGCATGGCCACAGAGGGAGGAAGTGGAAGAAAGGTGAGTATATTTTCTTCAATAACAAGGTAAGTAAAGAAAAAAAAAATCTGCATTATCCATTTCTTTTTCAGGTGAATGTTAGCAAGCGGATGGCCCAAAGTCATTTTTGAGGCCGGAACTCCGCTTTAACATGTTTTTTTGAGTGACTGGTGTTGAAACATGACCGGACAAAGGATTTTGAGCTGTTTGGGCATTCAAACTGTTTCTTTAATATGCCAGGAAAAAAGCACTAAGCAGTTTTGTTAATGTTGAAAATAAAATAAAACCTTTCCTGACCACTGACTTTTAACCACTTTACCACCGGAGGATTTTCCTGCTAAAAGACCAGGGGTTATTTTGCGATTTTTTACTGCGTGACTTTAACGGACAATCGCGCGGTCGTGCGACGCTGTACCTAAACGAATTTCACGTCCTTTTTTTCCCACAAACAGAGCTTTCTTTTGGTGGTATTTGATCACCTGTGCGATTTTTTGATCACGCGCTATAAACAAAAAAAGAGCGTAATTTTTGCAAAAACAACAATATTTTTCACTTTTTTTTATATGAAATTCCCCCAAAAAAAAATGTAAAAATCAAAATTTTTTAAAATTTTCGGCCAATTTGTTTTACGCTACCTATGTTTGGTAAAAAAAAATCGCAAAAAGCGTATTTTGATTGGTTTGCGCAAAAGTTATCGCGTTTACTAACAAAGGGAAAGATTTTTGTCATTTTTGGTGTTTTTTTTTTTAACGAGTAATGGCGGCGATCTGCGATTTTTTTTGCGGTACTGCGACATTGCGGCGGACAGATCGGACCCTTGACTGACATTTTTGACACTTTTGGGGGTACCAGTGACATTACTGCAGTAATCAGTGCTATACATATGCACTGTTACTGCAAAAATGACACTGGCAGGGAAGGGGTTAACAGTATTGGACAGGGAGGGGTTAAGTGTGTCCTAGGGGCGTGATTCTAACTGTGTAGGGACAGGTCTACTAGTGTAAAAACAAAGATCAACAGTTCTACATAGTAGAACTGTTTGATCTTCACTTTTACACAGGGAGAACTGACAGGTGGCTTGTTTACACAAGCCGCTCTGTCTTTCTCCCGCTGTAGCGGCGATCGTAGTGTGACCGGCGGACATCGGGTCCGCCAGTCACACTCCCGCACTCCTCCGTGAACGAGCCGAGGCGGGCGCGCGCCTCGGCGGGCGCGCGCCCGCCCGCTATTGGCTCTGGAAGGAGTGACAGGCGAGCGACGTAGACCTACGTCACTCTGCCTGGCCGGGGCCGACTGCCGCAGTAAATATACTGTGCGCAGTCGGCAAGCGGTTAACTGATTTAAAGGTGAAAATTGGGGTAGATCAGTGTTTTGACTTGATTTGTGACTTGACCGAAATAAATGACTTGACTTGCTTGACTTCTAGCAGGGACTCGACTTGACTTGCTTGCTTTTTGCCACAGTAACTTGGGACTTGCTTGAGACTTGAAGGTTAAGACTTGAGACTTGCTTGTGACTTGCACATGTGTGACTTACTCCCATGTCTGCGGGAGGGGACATCCCCCCCCTCCCCCGCCTTACGTGACTTTGAACGGGCCTCCCGTCTTACCGGGAGCCCCGAGCACCCAGCCGGCTGGATGGAGTCCTGATCATAGCCGGAAGTGGCTTTGATCGGGTCTCCAATGACGTAACCTGGAGGCGGCATCCATGACGTCACTTCCGGGTTACTGTGCTGCAAAAGGCGGTAAATTTAAAAAACGTCTGTATGCAAAAACGCTGCTTTCGGCGTTTTGCATACATGGAAGTGTAGTGGAGGGGTCTAGGGTCTTTTAGACCCTCAATCCCTCCATAAAGAGTACCTGTCACTGCATATTGGTGTCACAAGGGATGTTTACATTGCTTGTGACAGCAATAAAAGTGATCAGATTTTTATTTTTATTTTTTAAAACCTGTAATAAAGTTAAAAAAATAAAATAAATAGGAAAAAAAAATTTTTTTAGCTCGCGCACAAAAAAAAAGTATACGGAAGTCGAGCTGCGAATGAAATCGCTGTTCAAACCACACATGTGAGGTATCGCCACGATCGCCAGAGCATGAGCAATAATTTAAAAAAAAGAGCTACACTCTAACTCTAAACTGGTAACCGTTAAAAAAATCTAAAGCAACGCCTATTGAGATCTCTATTGACCATAGTTTGTCGCCATCCCACGGGTGTGCGCAATTTTAAACCGTAACATGTTGGGTATCTATTTACTCGACGTGACATCATCTTTCACAATATAGAAAAAAATGGGCTAAATTTACTGTTTAGTATTTTTTAAATGCAGTGAAATGTGATTTTTCAAAATTTTTCCAAAAAAATGGCGTTTTAAAGACCGCTGCGCAAATACCGCGAGACAAAAAATATTGCAATGACCGACATTTTATTCTCCAGAGTCTTTGCTAAAAAAATATATATAATGTTTAGGGGTTCTAAGTAGTTTTCTAGGAAAAAATACTGGTTTTAACTTGTAAACAAAAAGTGTCCGAAATAGGGCTGGGGCTTAAGTGGTTAAACAGCACAGCAGATCTACAAAACAAGTACAGAAATGATGACCTCTGCTGGTGATTATAGAAGATGACACCTGCGTTTGAAGCATTCAACTCTACATGATTTCCACTTCATTTATATGTACAGTGCAGATGAATATTTTTTCTTGTTCAAATATTTTATGAAGTGTATTTCCATGTACATATCAATACATATGACAAGAAACGCGTCAAATCAGGAAAATTCGCATAAAATATTATCAACATATTTTGACATAGCAACAGTCAAAAACAAAAAAGAGGAAGCTAGTTCCAATCAGGGAGTACTTTTAAACCTATGTGATCAAGAGAGTGAGCCCCTCATAGTGGAAAGTATGGGCTCATAGTGGAAAAGTGAATTGCAACTAGGCTGTTAATGTAATCTGTAGAAAAGGGTGTAGAGGGGAATGAAGATTATTTGGTATCTCGCCCGAACAACCGGTATTTTGTTTAGCAGGATGGAAGAAGAGGAGTGAAGGGAGGTTGGAAACAGAAGGGAATGAATAAAGCAGGGAAGAGAAAGAAGAGAAGGGGGAAGGAGAGGGGGGGGGGGGGTCAATAGGAATAGGGGTCCCCAGAAATGACCATGACTTATACATCCTATAGAACCTTTAAGTCATGGTAGGAGGAGTGAGTCATCAAAGTCAGGGGGTAGGAGCGGATGAATATTTTTTGGACACGTTATCTACATACATGACATTTATCCTTTATCATGGACTCATAAATCATAGCCAAAATACTCATAACTATGCTTTTGGGTGCATAAAGGAACATTTGCCTTTTATTCATAAAGATTAGTAGTAATTATTCCTTGGGACCTCTTACTATTTTACCACAAAGCCACCAGCATTTCATTTTACAAGCTTAGGAGAGTGTGGCACTGCTCTCTGCTCTCCCCTGCCCCAGGTAATTCAATAATATAAAGGAATGGCATTAATGAATGGTGACTGGGAGGTGCCAGCCTCATTATTGCATCAATTACTAAAAAATAATTTCTGTAACTGCAATCATTTTCTTTAGTAAAGAATGTGTGATTGAAGTAAAATGTTGTTGAGGTCAGGCTCAGAGAAACCTATTTTTTTTTTAAACTTGTGATTGATAAATATGCCCCCAACCCTCCACCCATTTTCAATTGACCCAGATATGTGGAATTGATTACACTCATATTGGGTTGTGCAAGTGACTGTTACGTGTATAATTATGAATTAGGTTATCTTAACAAACAGTACTGAGTCGAGTATCAATTTTCATGGATCTTTTGGATACATTTTCAGCCATGTACCGTATTTTTCACTCCATAAGACTCACTTTTTGCCCCCCCCCAAAAATGGGGGGAAATGTATGTGCGTCTTATGGAGCGAATACCGACTAAATCCCTACATGTTGGGTATCGGGCGGTATCCCCGAGGCTCTCCGCGGTGTCCCCGAGTCGCCCCGCGGCACAGTGTCCCCGAGTCTCCCCGCGGGGTGGCGTCCCAGAGTCTCCCCGCGGTGCGGTGTCCCCACTCGCGGTTTCGCTGTCAGTCTAGAACGGAGCCGCTACTTCCTGTATAGGCCCGGTGTTCTAAAATTTAGTCGGACCCGTGAAAATTCCGGACCCTCGTCACTTCCGGGGACGCTCCGTCACCACCAGCTGCTGCGAGCCCCGGTGTGCATGCGCACAAGGCATTTTCAAGGTCCGATGAAATTCTAAGACTTACGAACAGCTGACTCAAAGGAGGAGGGGCTGAGGTGGGACGCACACACCTCTGCGGGATAATGTTACAACACCGCCGCGCAGAGCTGACTTAGAGGCGGCGGGAAGGAAGTGAATACTCATACTAAATAGTAATGATAAAAAATGTTTAGTATTTCTTATTTTTTTTTATCATTACTATTTAGTATGAGTATTCACTTCCTTCCCGCCTCCTCTAAGTCAGCTCTGCAACATGTTCCTTGCTTGATGATGCGGCGGTGTTGTAACATTATCCCGCAGCGATGTGTGCGTCCCACCTCAGCCCCTCCTTCTCTCAGTCAGCTGTTCGTAAGTCTTAGAATTTCATCGGACCTTGAAAATGCCTTGTGCGCATGCGCACCAGGGCTCGCATCAGTTGGGTTATGACGTAGTGTCACCGGAAGTGACGAGGGTCTGGAATTTTCACGGATCCGACTAAATTTTAGAACACCGGCTCACAAGCGGAGTGATATCAGATGAACTCCGCCTGTGACAGGAGGAGCCATACACAGGAAGCAGCGGTATGCTTCCTCCCTACAGTGCCTACAAGCAAATCTCTGCAAGTACCCCCACTATTATTGCTATTACCGTATACTGTGTGTGTGTATACGTATATATATATTGTGACAGGAAGTCAGGTAAATCTGGGAATGTAGTCACTGAGAGGAGACACATTCCCACCTGCTTTGAAAAGTTCACTGATACTATAGGGTGTTGGCTGCAAAAAGAGCCAGCAGGAAGTTGAAAACCATTCAGCTGTTCAGAATGAGGAGATCAAGGCCTCTATAATTTGTCCAGAGAAAATCTATTGAGTGCTGCCTCCTGTCGCCGTGTAGGCTGGGAGAGGAGGACAGACATACGTGTACCTCCCGACGCCGTGTGGGCATGGGAGAAGGACTGCTGCCGCCTGTCGCCGTGTGGGCTGGGAGAGGGGGACAGTCGGATGTGTGCCTCCCGACAAGCTGGTGAGCATGGGAGAAGACCCCCTACAGCGATGTGAAGCTAAGGAGGGTAACCACGAGTGAAGACGTCTCAAAGGTGAGAAGACAAAGTGTTCCATGTGAAGAGTGTGAAGAGTAAAGGGACCTGTTAAATGAACTGTGTTCAATGTGAAGAATCTGAAGAGTAAAGGATCCTGTTATAAATGAACATGTGTTGATGTGAAAGAAACAAAGGGACATGTTCAATGGACAATGTTTGTGCTGTGTGAAAAGCAAACAAATGGATATTTGAGTGTCTGCTGTAGGATCAGCAGTGTCGGCCCAACAGTAGGTTGGAAAGACTTCTTAGGTAGGTTCCAGCGTGAGAAGGTAGCCGCCCACAGAGGCAAGGATTTATTTTGTCTTTTATTTTATTTTGGCTGTTTTGACGCTTGCAATTGTATGAAGTAAATTGCATGAATAAATCAGTCTTGTTTTCAACCTCTGCTCGGCTATCTCTCTGTGAAAACGCACCCCCAAAGGGGTCATCCACACCCGCCACCGAGCTAATCCCTTACAATATTTATATATATATTTGGTTCAGAATATTTTTTTTCTTGTTTTTCCCCTCTAAACCTAGGTGCGTCTTATGGTCAGGTGCGTCTTATGGTCAGGTGCGTCTTATGGAACGAGAAATACGGTACATATACAGGTGCATCTCATAAAATTAGAATATAATCAATTTATTTCAGTAATTCAATTCAAAAAGTGAAACTCATATTTTTATTTTATGCACGGTATTTATCGGCGTATAACACGCACTTTTTCCTCCTAAAAATGGAGGGCAAAACAGCAGTGTGTGTTATACGCCGATATATTACAGAAAAAAGGCCAGGCAGCGCTAAAAGACAGAGGGGGTGGGAAGGGCCGAGCAGAAGGAAGGACGAGCGGTTGCTGTCATAGGAAGTATCGCCTCCTATGATAGACACACAGTGGCCCAATGCCGGATAGTGGGACGTGTATCATAGGTGCCGGGACTTCAGATGACAGTGGCCGCTTGTCCTCCCTTCTCATCGGCCCAGCCCGCCCCCTGTTCTGTGCAATGGTGCTGGCGAGGCAGCAATAGAGGACACTGCGCTGGCGAGGGTGCATTTATGGACACTGCGCTGATGAGGCTGCATTAATGGGCACTGTGGAGGCTGCATTTCATTTAAAACAAATTCAAAGCTGTTTTTTTCAAATTTAAGCTTTTTTCCTGAAATGTCCCTCCTAAAATTGAGGTGCGTGTTATACGCCGGTGTGTTATATGCCGCGATAAATACAATATATACTGTATATGTGTTACACAAGGAGTGAAATATTTCAAGCATTTCTTTCTTTTAATACTAATGATTATGGCTTACAGGTAATGAAAACCCAAAAGTCAGTATCTCAGAAAATTAGAATATTACATAGGACCAATAAAAAAAAAAAAAAAATAAAGATTTTTAATACAGAAATGTTGGCTTAGTGAAAAATATGTCCATGTACAGTATAGTATGCACTCAATACTTGGTCGAGGCTCTTTTTGCATAAATTACTGCATCAATGTGGCATGGCATGGAGGCGATCAACCTGTGGCACTGCTAAGGTGATATGGAAGCCCAGGCTGCTTTGATAGCGGCCTTTACCTTGTCTGCATTGTTGGGTCTGGTGTCTCTCATCTTCTTCTTGACAATACCCCACAGATTCTCTATGGGGTTTAGGTCAGAGGAGTTTGTTGGCCAATCAAGTACAGTGATACCATGATCAATAAACCAGGTATTGGTAATTTTGGCAGTGTGGGCAGGTGCCAAGTCCTGCTGGAAAATGAAATTAGAATCTCCATAAAGCTGGTCAGCAGAAGGAAGCACAAAGTGCTCCAGAATTTCCTTGTAGAGGGCTGCACTGACTTTGGATTTGATAAAATAAATGTCTAAACCGCTGGCAACAAAAGTGAGTACACCCCTAAGTGACAATGTCCAAATTGGGCCCGATTAGCCATTTTCCCTCCCCGGTGTCATGTGACTCGCTAGTGTTACAAGGTCTCAGGTGTGAATGGGGAGCAGGTGTTTTAAATTTGGTGTTATCGCTTTCACTCTCTCATACTGGTCACTGGAAGTTCAACATGGCACCTCATGGCAAAGAACTCTCTGAGGATCTGAAAAAAGAAAAAAAAAAAATGTTGCTCTACATAAAGATGGCCTAGGCTACAAGAAGATTGCCAGGTCCCTGAAACTGAGCTGCAGCATGGTGGCCAAGACCATACAGCGGTTTAACAGGACAGGTTCCACTCAGAACAGGCCTTGCCATGGTAGACAAAAGAAGTTAAGTGCACATGCTCAGCGTCATATCCAGAGGTTGCCTTTGGGAAATAGACATATGAGTGCTTCCAGCATTGCTGCGGAGGTTGAAGGGGTGGGGGGGGGGGGGGTCAGCCTGTCAGTGCTCAGACCATACGCCGCACACTGCATCATATTGGTCTGCATGGCTGTCATTCCAGTTTTCTGAAGATAAGCAGACTAAGGACATGGATTGCTGGAACCATATCCTGTGGTCTGATGAGACCAAGATAAACTTATTTGGTTTAGATGGTGTCAAACATGTGTGGCAGCAACCAGGTGAGGAGTACAAAGACAAGTGTGTCTTGCCTACAGTCAAGCATGGAGGTGGGAGTGTCATAGTCTGGGACTGCATGAGTGCTGCCGGCACTGGGGAGCTACAGTTCATTGAGGGAACCATGAATGCCAACATGTACTGTGACATATTTAAGTAGAGCATGATTTCCTTAATTTAGAGACTGGGTCCCAGAGCAGTATTCCAACATCATAGCTGCCAACAGTCCCGATTTTCCTGGGACAGTCCCGTTTTAAGACCCATGTCCCGGTCTGTCCGTGTCCTGGGGTTTTGTTCTGGTGTTCTCTGGCCGGGCGACCTGTTAACCCCTGTGTGTTATAAACAACTGACAAGAAAAGACAAATGACAATAAAATACAGTTTTCCCCTTTTGTTAGGCTTTGTTTGCATACCATAGCTGCTGATCACCTGCATTTTCTTTGCAGCCAACTCCCCCCCTCCCCAGTGATAGTTGCCTGCCATTTCCTAGGATGGGTGTCTTGGTGCTGTTGACAAGCTGGGGACTAGGTGAGGACTGCTGTGTGTTATAGGCATCTGATAGCAAAATACAGTTTTTATCTCTTTTTTTTTCATGTTTTGTTGTATCTTAGTGTCTTAGTGGTGTGGATCTCCTGGAGGCTGGGGGGGGGGGGGGGGGGGGATGTGAATGGCTGTGTGTTATAGGCAACTAATGCAGTTTTCAACTTTTGTTCAGGTTTGTTCTAGTCATAGTTGCTGATCTTATGCAGGTTCTTTGCAACCACTTTCTCTGGCGATGGCTGCTTGGCCAGGATGGCTTTCTTGATGTTAGGGATGAGCTGGGGGGGGGGGTTGTGTAAACCTCTGTGGACATGTGAATAAAGTGTCAAATGTGCTCAGGTGTGACAGCGCCAAACAGTATTGTTCAAGTGTCTCCGCTTAATGTGCCTAGTTCAGTTTAAGGAGTATCCCACTCATCCCTTCTCCTATCCAAGTTACCAAATAAATCCAAAAACCAAAAGATACTGGACTGGTCTCAGTGCTCACACTTGGAGAAACATGCTTAGATGTGCTGTTGTTGCTAGCGTTAACCCAGGGGGCTGGGAATTGTGCTACATTTGGGGGCTCGTCCGGGATTTCACCCTGGGTTACTGGGTCAGTTGCCCATGCCAACGGCCAAAAGAAGAGTTCAAAATCTCAATTTTTGTGTCCGGGACTTTATTCCAAAACTCAAGCCAAGTGTGAGGTCAGCCCTGCAGGAGGTAGGGAGAGTGGGATGAAGATTGATGTGCACATGGAAGGTTGCCCGTGGCAACGGAAATGTTCCAGTCAGTACTGCAAAATGGTGGGAACCTTCCACTTCAGTTATGAGATGTACTCTGCTATCAAGTATTGGAGAGCAGGGAAGAGATCTATGTCAGTGAATTAAAGCTGCAGCTTCTAAACAGAAAAAGGTCCAGGTGTGGATGGTGCCTGAGGGAGGACTGGCACTGTGCACAGGAGGAGGGCTGGAGTACCTTGGCACGGTATGTCCTCAGTGTGCGAGAATCAGGATAAAAATGCAAGCGTGGAGTCAGTGCGAGCATTGTGGCTATCTGCTGCTGTGGGCGGAGAAGAGTGGAGGCCTACCCAGGCAGATGTGTGTGGCCTGGGAGTCGGGGGTCACTCGGGGGTCGGGGGTCACTCGGAAAGTGACAGGCACAGAGTCCAGGTTCCTGAGGAGGGGCATGATCAGAGTGCTGATGGAGTTGGAGACCATGCAGTCTGACAGTGTTCCAGCTTTGTCAATACGGGGGACTCCGTCACTGGGAAGAGGGTTCATGCCGGTTCAGCAGGCCGGGAGGTGGCCAGAGGATGCGCCGAAATCCACTGCAGCAGAGACAAGGTCTGTCCCTGTTCCTATATCCCAGCAAAAATGGCTTGCGGCCATCAAGGCCTCAACAACCAGTAGCAGTGAGGAAAAGGGGTTATTAATGTGGGGTCTCCCAGCTTTCAATACAAATACGGATCTATTGAGGAGGGAATTTATGATTGGAAGTCGGAGGACGAAACAGAATGGGACTGGGGTTCTCAAGCAAGGAGCAGTTCACCAGGTCCTGATGCTATTGCTGTGCCAGATAAGGAGACTCAAGAGTCAATTGAGAGAGGGGAGCTGGCCCAAAACTTGGGCCAGCGCTCCCGCCCCCGCTCGTTCACCGGTCACTCGCGATCGTCAGTTACAGCGGGAGAAAGGCATGTGGCTAATGTAAACAAAGCCGCCTGTCATTCTCCCCTGTGTAAGAACAGAGATCATAAGGTCCTGCTATGCAGGATCGTATATCTCTGTTGTTACACAACCAACCACATACCTTCACAGTTAGAAGCATGCCCCTAGGGACACACTTAACCCCTCCTTCTCCAATAAAGTGAACCCCTTCCCTGCCAGTGTCATTTTTACAGTAACAGTGCATATGTATAGCACTGATTACTGTAGTAATGTCACTGGCAACCCCAAAAGTGTCAAAAATGTCAGTCAAGGGTCCGTTCTGTCCGCAGCAATGTCGCAGTCCCACAAAAAAAATCGCAGATCGCCGCCATTACATGTTAAAAAAAAACACAACAAAAATGACAAAAATCTTTCCCTTAGTTAGTAAACGCAATAACTTTTGCACAAACCAGTCAAAATACGCTTTTTGCGATTTTTTTTTTTTTTTTTTACCAAACATATGTAGCAGAAAACAAATTGGCCTAAAATGTTAAAATAATTTGATTTTTAAATTTTTTTGGGGGGAATTTCATATAAAAAAATTTGAAAAATATTGTTATTTTTGCAAAATTGTCGCTCTTATTTTGTTTATAGCGCATGATCAAAAAATCGCACAGGTGATCAAATACCACCAAAAGAAAAGCCTGTTTGTGGGAAAAAAGGACATCAATTTCATTTGGGTACAGCGTCGCACGACCGTGCAATTGTCTGTTAAAATCCCGCAGTGCTGAATCGCAAAATAGGGCCTGGTCAGGAACGGGGGAAAATCGTCCGGGGCTTAAGTGATTAACTGTTGGCTAAACCCACTTTTAGACAAACACCCGGCCTTCACGGGGTACTTCTCTGAAGAGGCTGATGCAAGAGGTAGAATGGATAGACATATGGAGGATTAGGAACCCTCTGGACAGACCGTTCTCCTGCTTTTTCCAGGCACATGGCTCTCTGTCCAGGATTGATCTGGCCATTGGTACTTTGGGGATGCTGCCATCTGTCTCAAGTCACGTATAAGCCAAGATGTGTCTCTGATCACTCTCATATCGTGGTTCAACTTGTAACCTCTCCACCCTTCAAATTATTTAAGGCACCCTGGAAACGTAAAGCCTTCTGGCTGAGGTTGTTTCCATCACATACTGAGACGAAGTGGAGTATAGTTGAATATTTTGAAGGGCAGGGCCCTAACGACTCCCCCCTCATTCAATGGGATACATTCAAGGCATTTCTGAGAGGTGTTCTTATCTCTGAGATTACCAAAATCAAGCAAGCCTCATCTAGAATGAGGGAGGAGTTGGAATCCGAAGTGCAAATTTTGGAGCTAAAATATATACAGGACCTCGCAGAATCTACACGGGAGAGCTGGCAGTCTGCCCAATCTGCGTATGATCATTTATTATCCTCCACAGAGGAGAAAAAAAGGTTCTTTCCGAGACAAGCGTATCTTGAGGAAGGGGAATGCACAGGCCGCCTGTTGACAAAAATTGACAATTCTCAAAATCGTGCACCAGCTATAGGAGTACTTAAAGCAGAGTTCCGGGCAAATATACATTTTTAAGCTAAAAATACCCCTCTAATCCTAACATATCCCCAATTACACTAACACTATTCCCATTACAGTACAGTACAGTAATTGAATATAGATAAATTCTTACCTTTAAAATTGATTGCAGAATGTGGCCATCTCCGGTGTGGGCATCTGAAGCCGCTGTGTCCCCCGCTGTAACCCTCTTCCTGGTTTCTGGCTACCCAGAATGTCGATCGCAATCTCGCACATGCACGGTAGATTGTGTTCGGCAATCAGAGGAGCAGCCGGCCATGCCCAATGGCTCCTGGGATTGATGACACACATCTCCCAGGACGCAATGCGAAACCTACAGGAATCTGTAAAGTTGAAATTGAGGATGGAACTCCCCTTTAAGTTAAGCTTTGCAGTCCCCTGATTTGATGCTGCAGGAATTGGCATTATAAATACTACTAGCAATTATATATGACCACTGTTGGATACTCCTCACCTGGGCTGGAGGACTATCTAAAGGGGATACCTTTTCCTACACTTACCTCAAAAACGCATGGTGAGCTAGATTCACCAGTTACTGTAGAGGAATTGCAGACGGCTGTCGCTTCGTTTCCCACTTTTAAAGATCCAGGGGAATACAGCCTTCCAGTTGAAATCTACAAAAAATATGCGGAGATAATATTACCAAAACTGCTAAGGGTATTTAATGCTGATAGGGAACAGGAGCTGTTGCTCCCTTTCTATGTGTAGCCCTGCTCCCAGGGGAGTGGCCTAATGCAGACATATCTTCACTTCGATGGCCCTGAATGATCTCCAACCCACTATTGGTTCTGTCATCAGTGCTGTATTTTGGCCTAGAGTGACAAGGCACAGGCCTAGGGCGGCACTTTGCAGGGGGGGTGTCAAAATAGCCCCCCTCCACCTTAGACTCTATTGGCCACTAGTTGCTAGAGTTGCCTCTCTCACCTCCCCTCTCTCTCTCTCTCTTTTATCCCCCCTCTCTCTCTCTCTCTCTCTCATCCTCCCTCTCTCTCTCACCCCCCTCTCTCTCTCATCCCCCCTCTCTCTCTCCCTTACATCCTCCTCTCTTTCTCTCTCTCATCCCCCCTCTCTCTCTCATTCCCTCTCTCTCTCTCTCTCTCTCATCTCCCCTCTCTCTCTCACCCCCCTCTCGGTCTCTAATTCCCTCTGTCACCCCCCTCTCTCTCACCCTCCTCTCTCTTTCTCATCCCCCACTCTCTCACCCCCCTCTCTCTCTCACCCGCCCTCTCTCGCTCTCCTCCCCTCTTTCTCTCTCACCCCCCTGCCCCCCTCTCTCTCCCTCCTTCACCCACCCCCCCCTCTCTCTTCCACTCACCCCCCCCTCTCGTGAGATATCAGGGGTTCATGCTAGAACTTGTAGTCCTTCAATTTTGGAGGGAGTCACATCCATTAAAAAGGAAAGAGGGGGGCACATTTACATAGGAGGTGGAGGGGGCGCCCAATTTTAGTCTTGCCTAGGGCAGCACAAAACTAAAATACACCACTGTCTGTCATTGTAAATAATCAAGACCACAGGAAGGTTTCAATAAAGAATCAAATTTACTGATCTTTGACTAGCGTTTAGTAGAATGCACAAACAAGGTCAATAGACCAATTGATTAAGAACATCAATAACACTATAGATCTGTAAATTAAGTAGGGTTCAGCACTCAGGATCAAAGATACAATCCTCACATATATATATGTATGTAGCACCCTACAGGCAGGTGCTAGGTAAAAGCATGGTGGGCCTTGTCTGCCTAACAGCAGGGCCGTGTTTCTTTTTGTCAGGTAGGTTGTCATGACTCCCAAGTGTGTCTGCTGAGGAGGGGAGTCTCCCCACTGGCTCTAAAGGAGGCTCCTGATAGGACGGTGGAGGAAACCCAATCAGGGATACATTCAGGCTTGTATCTATCCCAGGAGGCAGATTCTGCCGCAGAGGATTCTGGGAGAGGATATAAGTCTGAAGGGGGCGCATGGCTCAGCGTCTTTGGCGGCGGGAGCAGAGTCCCAGGAGGGAGAGAACGACTGTCTCTCCTCCTATCTGAGGAAGTGGATGTCTCGGGGTGTCGTCTGAGGATCCAGAGAGAGAGTACTGAGTTGAGCTGAGGGGATCCGATGTGCTGAGAACCAGCGGAGAGCGAGAGGGGTACAGTCCCAGGAAAACCTACACAGGTCGTGAGTACTGAGGATTGCCCCTGGGGGTCTGCCTGAAGTGTTAGAGGAGACCACTTCAGAGGAAGTTCTGGGATCCAGTGTCAGCTAGTTGTAAAGGGTGTACCTAGGTTAAAGACCCTGAAGTAGCAAAGGGGGTACATAGTCAGTGGACACCGAAGAGCTAAAAGTGTAAAGGGGGCGCCTGCAGATTGGGTCCTGAATTGTACAGAGTATCAGTTGAGAGTTGTAGCCAGATGGGAATACACCATAAGCTACCTCTAGCCGGTGCCAGGCTGGAGGGGGTAGTCAGTGACTTTGCAGTGCAGCAGTGTCAGCAGTTCTATGCTCCATAGTCCTGAGTCTTCTGGACCTAGAGTCAAGGATTCAGCACTTCTTTCAAGTTACAGTGTGTTCTAAGCGTCAGTGAGCGTTGGCTAGCGTCAGCTGGCGTCAAGGCAGTGTTGACAGACATTTTTCTGGATAAAGTCCCAAGTTGTACCTAGTTGAGCCTAAAGGAGTATCCCACTCATTCCCTTCTCCCATCCCCTTATCTACAATAAAAACCACAAAACAAAGGTGTCGGAGTTGTCAATGTCTCAGCTCTCACACCCAGGGTCGCAGCTCACATGGGCTGGAGAGGTAAACGGTAATAATGGCAGACCCACATCAGGCCACAGGCCTTGCTACACATACATATATGCTAGAGGATTGATACCTTTTAATGCTGTAAATACGCTGTGTTTTAATTTGAAAAAGACAGTGACCGCAATTCAAGGTTGACAGTACTTAAAGAATAACTTTACCATTATTAGCTCTTTAGCAGGAATATTATATCTGCACTAAATAGCTATCAGAGTGCACTCTGTATACTGATGGGGGCCCCCTTTACACTGAATTACAAGAGTCTCCTGGATGAGTGAGGCCTTACTAGTCTTCACCAGCAAGAAATCCTCAGCCAATCCAAAGAAAGTATTTGTAATCCACAATAAAGGTGATTAATAAACTGTAATCCCCAGGGTAATAACCAGCAATTGTAATCCAAACAGATGAAAGAGGAGAATTGATTCCGGTGCTTCACAATAGGCAGTCAGCCTAACACTGTGAGAAGGGCTTAAGGCCTTTTCTGCCTGCCACGCACTATGCAGAACTACAGTGTCCTGTGGCGACCATTAGGTTTAATATGGCCCTCTGCTAAACAACTCTGCAGTCCCACCCTGGCTCAGTCTAGGCATATGACAAAACTTTGACTGGATTTCTCTCACCCAAGGTCCCGAACTCCGTTTCCCGGTTTCCTTCAGCAAGGTCCCGCACTCTTTGGCGACTCTCACGCCTCTCAGGGCATCCTTCTGCTTGGTCACACTACCGAGATCCTTCCACACACCGCTTGCTCTGACTCCGGTGTCCTCTGCCAGGTCTCCGGCCTACTCTTCTGCGCTCCGCAGCAGCTCTTCCCCTTCCTTCCAGCACACTGTCCTCGAGGCAAGAGAGCGAGCGTTGATCCCGCCCCCCTTTATAAAGACACTCTCAGCAGGCTCCGCGAGTCCCATTGCTCCCTAGGAGAAGAGTTTTGTTACAAGGCAGTCTATGGCCCTTACTCCTCCTGGAACTACATCTCTCATAATTTCCAAGTCCACGCTTCTTAAAAACTTTAATAACAGAACAACAGTCTGAACAACACTAGCCTTGCGACCAGGCTACATCTGTCTAAAGCCAATAAAGTTTTAATATTGAAACCGGGTAAAGATCCACTGGACCCTAGCACATATAGGCCTATATCGTTGCTCCAGAGTGATATCAAGCTATTAGCAAAAGTATTGGCGATTAGACTGAATGGTGTAATCACTTCCATTATACATGTAGATCAAGCAGGCTTTATGCCTAATAAGTCCACTGCAGTGAATTTGAGACGTCTGTTCCTAAACATGCGGTCTCGGGCAGACAATGGGGGCCACAGGGCTTTGCTATTACTAGACGCAATGAAAGCCTTCGATAGTGTACAGTGGCCATTCGTGTGGCAGGTTCTTGAGAGATTTTGCGTTGGAGAGGTATACATATCTTGGGTGAAGCTGCTGTATAGCCACCCACAGGCAGCCATTAGGGCATCGGGTAGTCAGTCCCATACCTTTTCCTTGGGAAGAGGCACAAGGTAGGGGTGTCCGTTATCGCCCCTGCTTTTTGCTCTAGAAATCGAGCCCCTGGCTATCAGGATTTGAGACAGCAAAGACATCACTGGTTTCTGCTATGGTGATAGACAGGAAAAGGTGATGCTATACTCTGACGACACAATGATCCTATTGGGCAACACAGATAGGTCTCTGAGGGAGACAATGGCCATAATTACGGAGTTTGAAAACTACTCGGGACTTAAAATCAATTGCTCTAAGTCAGCCTTGATGCGGATTGATGACAATGTTTCAGGTCGAGATGACTCGTATAGCCCTATCCCAATTGCCTCCTCCTTTAAATATCTAGGGGTAAAATTAACACTCAATATTTTGGATTATACTCAGATTAATATATCCCCGGCACTCCAATGATTTAGAGACTGTATTAAAACATGGAACTCCCTTCATTTGTCTGTCACAGGGAAGGTAAATTTAATCAAAATGATACTCATACAGTATATATATGTAGATGACAAATCTTCAATGTGCATTAACAATACATTACTATATAATAATACATAATAAACAAATTAAAGTGCCGATGCTAAATCACTGAACTGAAGTGCAAATACATGAAGCAACTGAAAAAAGTATTTTGGATTAGATCAAAATCTTTATATGATACGTACAGTGGTCGCTGGAGTCACCATGGCGACCAGGCCGCATTCTGCAGGGGGCCCGAGTGGGCCCCCACTGTATGCCTGGATAGGAGGAGCGGCAAAGGTGGCTTTTTAGCACTGATTACTGTAGTATTGTTACTGGTCCCCCCCAAAAATGTCAAAAATGTCAGTTAGGGGTCTGATCTGTCCGCCGCAATGTCACAGACCCACTAAAAATCGCAGATTATCGGGGGGGCGTGGCTGACTTCCGGGATGTGAGGAGCTTCTTCTCCTAGCTCCGCTGCCGATCGATTCTCCTGTATCTAATCCTTTGCCATCCGGGCTCTATTTCGCTGTCTACTTACCTCCCTCGGCTCCCTGATCACTCCTGCATCCGACAGATATGGTGAAGTACGGCAGGGACAGGCCGGTGTCCCCGGAGGATCGCGATCCGGATCCCTCGGCACAGGTCCAAGATGGCGCCCGATCCTCTCACGCTGCCGGGGCCTCCGCTGCAGCTGCTCACGCATCCTGGATGGGAGACAGTCCTGAATGGCCTGCACTGTCACCGAGTGCCCATACCGCTGCAGAACCTGTGGGACCACGCATATCCCAGGTACCTGAACCCACCCTGTCGCAAATAATGGATGCCATAAAAATGTGTCAGACCTCCCTTACATCCCAGATTGATGCTCTTAGGGTGGACTTCTCCCTCCTTAAAGACGATGTCCACAAGCTCAGGCAGAGGGTCACCACTGCAGAACAACGTATAAGCTCCGTAGAGGACGATGTATTCCCTCTCCCTGCAGCACTTAGAGGCATACAGGCGGAGCAGAAGGCCCAGGCGGCTAAGTTAGGGGACATGGAGGACCGCCTGCGGCGCAATAATCTGCGATTCCTGGGCTTCCCGGAGGGAGCTGAAGGCAGAAATCCTGAGGCCTTTGTAGAATCCTGGCTGAAACAGGCGCTGGGCCCTGATTCCTTCTCCCCACTATTTGCTGTTGAGCGGGCTCATAGGGTCCCCTTTAAGGCCCCTGCACCGGGAGCTAGGCCCCGACCCTTGCTGGCAAGGATCCTTCACTACAGGGATAGAGATGCAGCTCTGAGGAAGGCCAGGGAACTACCGGATCTCCGCTTTGACAATGCTGTCATTACCATCTTTCCGGATTTCTCAGCGGGCACGCAAAAACAGAGAGCAGCATTTGTGCATGTCAAGAAACGTCTCAGGGAGCGGCAGCTACCTTACAGTATGTTGTATCCTGCTAAATTACGTGTGGTGTGTGGAGGCAAGGCGCAATTCTTCCTGGATCCTGCGGATGCTGCTCAATGGCTGGACTCCTTGGGCAGGGGCTGAGGACTTTGCTGAGTGGGGTATCCTTTTCCCTGATATCTCTCCGGATGCTGAGCCTGTCGCAAGGTTGGGGATACCCTTTTTTGTGCCTTGGATTATTGCCCGTCTCCTCTTCTTTACCTGTGGGAGGTGTACTCCTGATTCCCATTCCCGGATGGTAACTTCTATGTGGTGTGACTGTATGGTGGCATTCTAGGAACGTTACTTAGGTTCGGTTCTCCACTAGTTCCACTGACTTGGTTTGGTTTGGGGTTCAGGCTCGGGCATGTTGGGGCTACGGGCAGGGTGGGGGGTTGGGGACTTTTTGCTTTTTTGTTTCTTCGGGACTGGTTTCTACCCTTCACGGATGCTTCCTGCGCTCCTTACCTTCTGTATACAGACGCTTCCTACGGCGGTTGATGCACTGCCCCCTGTTGCCCGGTTTCTGGGGGACCTCATCAGCATGGGACTGTCCTCTTTTTTCTTACCATGGCTGTGGACAAATTAACTGTGCTCTCCTGGAACGTTAGGGGGCTTAACGATAAAGTGAAACGGGCCCTGGTTTTTGATTACTTACAGAAATATACCCCTCAGATTGTATTTTTACAGGAAACACATTTGACTGGGTCTAAGGTTCTTGCCCTTAAGCGGGCGTTTGTGGCGCATGGCTTCCACTCCATGTTTTCCACACACGCCAGGGGGGTATCAATCCTGGTGACTCGTTCACTTCGGTGCCTGGTGAAACAGGTTGTTACCGATATATATGGGCGATATGTTATCGTTTTATTGCAAATTGAGAATGTGGTGTATACTTTCTTGTCTGTTTATATCCCGCCCCCATTTACACTAGCCTTCTGGGACAAGGTAATGGCCCAATTGTTGCAGGTGGCCGAAGGGCCTTTGCTGATTGCGGGTGATTTTAATGCAGTGATGTCCCCTGCGGTGGATAGGTATCCTGGAGATGTGTCGGCTTCTTCCTCTCTTGCGGCTTCAGTCGACAAGTATCAGTTGGTGGACTGCTGGAGGTGGAGGAACCCGACCGCTAGAGAATATTCCTGTTACTCGGCCTCTTATAAAACCCTCTCCAGGTTGGATATATGTTTGGTCTCCCCGGACTTGCTCCCGAGACTAATTTCCGTCTCCTACTTGCCTAGGGCCGTCTCGGACCACTCTCCTTTGCTTATTACAATTGGCCTCTCCTCCTCAATCGGTTACAAACTGTGGAGGTTGAGCCCTCAGTGGCTCAACGAGGAAATCTTTTTCAATATCACTGAGAAGGAGATGGCTCATTTCTGGCTGGTCAATCAGGAGACGGCCTCTGGTGCTATGGTGTGGGATGCCTTCAAGGCTACCATGCGGGGCTCAGTGTCCGGGGTGATTAAGCAACTCAGGGAGGATAGGGCCTGGAGGGTGGAATCTCTCCAGTCGGAGGCGACTAAGGCTGAATTGGAATATATTAAAAACCCCTCATCTGAGAACTATTCTGTGTGGCGGGACAGTGCTCGGCAGCTGGATCTCATTTTAATAGAAAAGACTCAGAAAAAATTACTCTATCAAAAGCAGCGGGTGTTTGAATATGGCGATAAGAATAGTAAGATTCTGGCGTATCTCTCTCGTTCTGAGCACCCGGTCACGGCTATTGCCAGTGTTTACGATGCCCAGCATCGGCGGTGCACGGAGGGCACGGAGATAGTGGGAGCCTTTCTAGATTTTTTTAAGTCCTTGTACTCCTCAAGAGCCACCTACTCTCAAGAGGAACTGGACTCCTACCTACGGGACATCCCGATGGAGACGCTTGAGGTGGAGGATAGTGTGTCGCTTGAGGGCCCTATTACTGCTGAGGAGATCGCGGCTGCGATTTCCTCTTTTGCGGCTAATAAGACACCGGGGATGGACGGGTTTCCGATTGAGTGGTACAGAGCCTACTCGGGGACTCTAGTCCCTCGACTATCCAAGGTTTATGCTGAAGCTTTTGAGACTGGGAAGCTCCCACCGTCCCTTCGGGAGGCCCTGATAGTGTTGATACCCAAGCCAGGAAAGGACCCGATGTACTGCGAGTCTTATAGGCCTATATCCCTGATCAATGCTGACGTCAAAATTATGGCAAAGGTTTTGTCCCGTAGGGTGAATAACGTTGTCTCTAAGATTATTCACTCCGACCAAACTGGATTCATTCCAGGCCGCTCTACGGCGATAAACCTGCGTCGTCTCTTCATCAACCTACAGGCTCCACCCTCTGGAGTGGACACCAGACTGATATTATCCTTAGATGCTCATAAAGCATTTGAGTCGGTGGAGTGGCCCTATTTATTCGCAGTGCTGGGCAGGATGGGATTTGGTCCAAAGTTTATCAGGTGGGTGCGATTACTCTATGACTCGCCAGTGGCGCGCTTGCGTGTCAACAACAGGGTTACTGAACAATTTCCGGTGTCCCGTGGCACTAGGCAGGGGTGCCCATTGTCCCCCCTGCTGTTTGCCCTGGCCCTGGAACCACTGGCCAACTTGCTCAGGCGTGATGAGAGGATACGTGGTTGCAGGGTGGGGGAGCTGGAAGAGAAAACATCTCTATATGCCGATGACATGCTGCTTTATTTGGCTGACTCCCGGGAGTCCCTGGATGCTGCCCTGGAGGTGATAGAATCCTTCGGGCGATTCTCGGGATTCCAGGTTAACTGGGATAAGTCGGTGGCGTTCCCCCTCGACCCTAATCGGGCGCCTGACCTAGTGCTTCCACGTAGCCTTCAGGTAGTGACTAAATTTCGATACCTGGGTGTGGTCATTCAGCAACCGGTGGGCATGTACGTTGACAACAATATTACTCCACTGATACAACGGTTGAAACAAACCTTGGTCACCTGGAGCAAATTGCCCCTTAACCTGATGGGTAGAATCAATATATTTAAAATGATCTATCTGCCCCGCTTCCTCTATCTCTTTTGGCAGGCACCGGTGTACCTTCCCAAACGGTTCTTTGCAAGCATTGAATCCATACTGATCTCTTTTCTATGGGGTAAGAAGCCGGCGCGGATCTCGTTCAGCACGCTAAAACTCCCCGCTCACGCTGGGGGTCTGGCGGCTCCTGATCTGCAGGCTTACTACTTGGCTGCTCAATTGACACATGTCCATGCGTGGTTCTTCCCGGACCTGCCGAACGCAGCGGTCACCACGTCGGCAGCGGTGATGGGCTCCTATGAGGCACTCCTTAATTCACTATATAGGAATGGTCCTTACCCGAAGGAGGGTGCCGCTATCCTTAGATTATCCTACAAAATTGTGCATATTTGTAACGCTAGAATGGGGGGTTCTTCCTTCAACAGATCCCCTAATGCTCCTATATGGTTTAACCCGGGACTGCCAGATTTGCATAAGTTGGATTCCTCTAGGAGGTGGGCGGGATTTGACTTAAAATATGCCCACCAATTGTTTGTGAACCAGACCTTTAAGTCCTTTGCTGAGCTGAGGATGGAGCTGGGGATTCCCTTGACGTGCTGGTTTCTGTATCAGCAACTTCGACACGCAGTGGCGGCCCAATTTGGTCTTCGGGGGGTCCACCTGGCTCCGACTCGGTTGGAAAAGGAATTGATGAATCCCGACCACACTAAACTCATCTCTCGACTATATGGGTTGACTCTTGACCAGGGTGAGGGGAGGATGGGGTCCCTTCGGGCAAAGTGGCAGGCTGATATGCCTCAATTGGAACTGGCGGACTGGGATGATTTGCTCAGCGCCCAGTTCCATGGATTGATAGCTGCGGGGGACAGGGTTATTCAACTGAATTATTTACATAGAATTTACTATACTCCCTGCCGTCTCTTTGCGATGGGAAGGCTTGCCTCCCCATTGTGTTTCCGCTGCCAGGCAGTTAGGGGGGACTTCTTTCACATGGTCTGGTCATGTCCGCTGATTCAGTCCTTCTGGAAGGGGGTATGTACCTTTATTGCGGAAAAATTGGCACTGCCGAATATTCTCGCGCCGGACAGATGCCTACTTGGCAATCTGGGGGAGGAGGGTATTCGGCAGTCCCAGAGGACTCTGTTGTGTATACTTTTTTTCTATGCCAAGAAATTGATTGCCCTGAGATGGAAACAGGACGCTCCGCCTACGGTGGCAGCCTGGGTGGAACTGGTCAACAATGCTCTTCCTATGTATAAATTGACATATCTGGCTAGGGGTTCCAAGAAAAAATTTGCTAAGGTGTGGTCCTCCTGGATGGACTCGGTTCTAGGGTCCAGAGAGGTCTAAACTTCTGAGATGTTATGTGACTGTCTGTCAAACTTATTGCTCCGCCTTGGGGACGTTTTGTTTTTTTTTTTTTTTCTTCTCACCTATTGGGTGCCCGGGGCTGGGGGGGGGTGGTGCTTCTTCCGTATGGTGGGTTGCATACTTGCTGATGTGATAGGAATGCATTCCGTGAAGGGTTTTGTTAGGTTTGTACTTTCTCCTTATACTATTTGGAAGGTTATATGTTTTAAGTTGTTGGGAGGGGGGGGGGAAGGGGGGAGGGGGGGGGGGGGAAAGGGAAAAAAAAAAAAAAAAACTTTTTGAATATCATCCTACGAAGTCTCTGGTTGGTGCGGGAGAGGCGGGGTGGGGGCAGTCAATTGAGGTTGCTATATGTGCGCTACTGTGGTTGATGTTACTTGCCTTACTACCCTGTACTTCTGTCTGTATGATTTTTGGATATGCATTATTTCCTTCTTGGTTGTACTTTCTGGTTTATATCGGACTGTTGTCTGTGTTTTATGTTTATTAATAAAAATACCTTTAAAAAAAAAAAAATCGCAGATTATCGCCATTACTAGTAAAAAAAATAAATAAATAAATAAAAATGACATAAATCTTTCCCCTAGTTTGTAGAAGCGATAACTTTTGCGAAAACCAATCAAAATATGCTTATTGCAATTTTTTTTTACCAAAAATATGTAGCAGAATATAAATTGGCCTAAAAGGATGAAAATTTTGGATTTTTAATTTTTTTTTGGTTGATTGTTAGATAGCAGAATCTGAAAAATATTGTTTTTTTTTTTTTTCAGAATTGTCGCTCTTTTCTTGTTTATAGCGCAATAAATAAAAATAGCACAGGTGATCCACCAAAAGAAAGCTCTATTTGTGGGGAAAAAAGGACATTGGTTTTATTTGGGTACGGCGTCGCACATCTGCGTGATTGTCTGTTAAAGTAACAGAGTGCCGAATCGCAAAAAATGGCCTGGGCAAGGGGGAAAATCCTTCCAGTCCAGAAGTGGTTAATTGTGCATTTAGTTGTGTGCTTCGATTATAATGTGTTTAGCATCATTTGTTGAATATTTTCTGTGCAAGAGTGTTGAATAATACTATGCAGCTAAGCCTTAAGCTGTCTCTGCATATACAAATATCAGAATGTGATATCAGCTGCATTCTTTAAATGCACCACAAGATGTCCTTCAAAGCCAACAGGATATCTTATGACTTATTCTTTGGCCAGCAGGACGCCTAGTTGTTAAGCTAAAGAGTGTGCCATGAATAGATCCCTAGAGAGAGAAAATTTTTGAATAGATCCCTAGAGATTAATTTATGAAACCAGAGATGCAAAGCTCTGCTTTGGGACTGCAATGCTTAGTGTTTATGTTTTGCCAATGTGTATTATGATTTTTTTTCATGTAAGCAATGGAATAAAAATGCTAAGAATAAGAAACT
Organism: Pelophylax lessonae; assembly: GCF_965119305.1. Classification (NCBI taxonomy): domain Eukaryota; kingdom Metazoa; phylum Chordata; class Amphibia; order Anura; family Ranidae; genus Pelophylax; species Pelophylax lessonae. The sequence goes on along the minus strand of NC_138771.1, from coordinate 122,728,986 downwards.
GCAGCAGTTGTAAGTGCAATAAGAATCAAGTGGTTGGTTCCGTATTTGAATACCACTAAAAAAATGAATGTTGAATTATCTGGTAGTTTTTTGGCACATAACTTTTGAATCCAAAATCAGTTTTAATAAAATGTTAATTTATTCCCCATGATCCCTAAATTTTCGACTACCCTTCATCCACACCCTAAAGCAGTGTTCCTTTTTTCCAGTGTTGAGTAACCCAATTGTATTCTAATAGTTTTACTAATGCAGCAACATCCAAACAATTGTTATGGTTACAGATTGTCTTCTGTTGTGCTATCTGCTGCTACTTATCCAAAATACTAGACCAATAAGCTCAGTACTTTTAGAATTTGCATTTTTACCACTTCAGCCCCAGAAGGTTTTACCCCCTTAATGACCAGGCCATTTTTTGCGATTCGGCACTGCGTTACTTTAACAAAAAATTGCACGGCCGTGCGACGCTGTACCTTGGTGTCCTTTTTTCCCCCCCACAAATAGAGCTTTCTTTTGGTGGTATTTGATCATCTCTGTGGTTTTTAGATTTTGAGCTATAACCAAAAAAAGAGCGACAATTTTGAAAAAACATTATTTTTTACTTTCTGCTATAAAACATTCACACAAAAAATATTTTAAAAATCAATTTATTTTTTATCAGTTTAGGCCAATTTGTATTCTGCTACATATTTTTGGTAAATTTTTTTCCAAAAAGCGTATTTTAATTGGTTTGCGCAAAAGTTATAGCGTTTACAAACTACAGGATGGATTTTTGGACTTTTTATTTTTTTTTGGTTTTTATTAGTAATGCTGGAGATCAGCGATTTTTAGCAGGACTGCGACATTGTAGGTGGACAAATCGGACCCCTAACTGACATTTTTGACACTTTTTGGGGACCAGTGACATTACTACAGTAATCAGTGCTAAATAATATTCACTGTTACTGTATAAATGACACTGGCAGGGAAGGGGTTAACATTGGGGGTGATCAAAGGGGTTAATGTATGCCTAACTGTGATTACTCACTGTGGGGGGCAAGGGCTCTGTGACAGGCACAGACAGATTGGGTTTTCAGCTTAACAAAACAGGCGGGTCTTCTGTCAGTTTCTGAGGATAGCGGGAGGCCAGTGGCGATTGCCGCCTCTCCTCCCGCTGTCTAATCACAGCGGGAGCGCTGCCTCGTCAGCGCACGCGCGCCGCCGGAACCGCATGCATGAAATCACGTAGATATACAAGATATACGAGACCGCCCATCTGCGGTGGGCGATCGGCAACTGATTATACTGTTTGACATTTATTATTGCAGCTCTAAGGTGATATGTCAAGTTTAGATGTATTTGAATAAAGAGCCACACGCTCTTTTAACACAGAGTGTGTTTTTATAGTCACTAATAGTGATACCGAAATAGGGTGTCTATTTCGTAGATTAAAGAATGTAATGGTATCCGAGTTACACCTTCAATGGGATATAGCTTTCTTAGAAAGTTATATATCAGAACAAATGATACCCAGAAGCCTTAGGTGGGATGTTAATCCCCAAGAAGGTGAGCCTGATCTAGATTCCTGGTTTAAATATTTTAACGAGGCTGGTAATAATTTTCTACATAGTTACATATAGTTACATAGTTACATAGTAGGTGAGGTTGAATAAAGACAATAGTCCATCCAGTTCAACCTGTGTAGGTGTGTGTGGCTGTAATCATCTCACATACCCCTGAATGTTCTGATCCTTGAGATGTACATCTAATAGTCTTTTGAAAGCCACCATACTTCCCGCAGAAACCACCTCTTGTGGTAGAGAATTCCACAATCTTGTAGCCCTAACAGTAAAGAACCCCCCACGTTGCCTGAGGTTAAAACGCTTCTCCTCTAATCGCATTGTATGCCCTCGAGTCCTCATGCAATCCCTTCGACTGAACAGCTTTTTTTCTAAGCCTAGATCCCCATTGAGATTTTTAAAAATTGCTATCATGTCCCCCCTCAGGCGTCTCTTCTCCAGGGAGAATAAATCAAGCGATTGCAGATGCTCCTCGTAATCAAGGTCCTCCAATCCCCTAATTAGTTTAGTTGCCCTTCTCTGGACCCTCTCCAGCTCCAACACATCCCTTCTGAGGACTGGCGACCAGAACTGGACAGAATACTCCAGATGTGGTCGGACCAGAGTTTTATAAAGTGGAAGGATTATAGTCTTATCTCTGGAATACATCCCTTTCTTTATGCATGCTAATATTCTGCTAGCCTTGGCAGCTGCCGCTTGACATTGCATGCTGTTGCCTAGTCTATCATCAACCAAGACTCCCAGATCCTTCTCCATTTTTGATTCCCCCAAGGGCTCCCCCCCTAACGTGTATTGTGCTTTTATGTTTCTAGTCCCCAAGTGCAAAACCTTACACTTCTCCACGTTAAACCTCATTTGCCAAGTCGTTGCCCACTCCGTTATTTTGTCCAGGTCATTCTGTAGGATATCTGCTTCATGCTGTGCTGTTATTGCCCTGCCTAATTTTGTGTCATCTGCAAAAACTGATATTGAACTACTGATCCCGTCCTCAATGCTGTTTATGAATAAATTGAACAAGGTTGGTCCTAGGACTGAGCCTTGGGGGACCCCGCTTACTACCTCAGACCAGTCTGAGTATGCGCTGTTTATTACCACCCTTTGGACACGCCCTTTTAGCCAGTTCTGTATCCAAGAGCAAACCCTGCTGTCGATACCTGCAGACCTTATTTTATAAATTAAGCGCTTATGGGGAACTGTAGCAAACGCCTTAGCGAAATCTAGGTACAAAACATCCACTGGTCTGCCCCTATCTAGCTCACAGCTCACCTCCTCGTAGAATGTTAAGAGATTGGTTTGACAAGAACGCCCGTTTGTAAACCCGTGCTGGTTACTACTGATGATGCTGTTGTCCTTAGCAAACTCTACGATATAGTCCCTTATCATCCCCTCCAGAAGTTTACATACTACTGATGTCAGACTGACAGGCCTATAATTTCCCCGTATATGCCTCTGACCCTCTTTGAATATCGGAATCATGTTTGCTTTCCTACGTTTTTTGATTACCAGAAAAAACAATAGATTAATATCTATAGATAAAAAAAATAAAGATCTTAAAGACAAGTTACTCCCATTTAAAAATTCTGGTGAATACAATTCTCTCTCATCCAATCTTCAAACTTTTCTGGAGGAGGAAAGAGACCAGAAAAACAAAAAACAAAAGAAATACTCAAGGGATGTAAAAGACTATAAATCAGGAGTTGTGTATAACTGGCAAAAGCTAGACACATCCAGCTCCACCCCTAATGAGTCACCTGCCCCCCCAGGGATTTGGGCCCCCCAGATGCAAGTTTTAAGAGGGACTGGTCCCCCTGTAAAACTACACAAGGACAAAGGGGAGGCAGATTAAATCAAAGGGATAGTTCCTCCCACTATAGAGGGGATTATTCCAACGTCCATACCCCAATCCATACCCCAAATGGTAACCAAACAGGGAGAGGATTCAACTCATATAGAGGTGGAGGTAGGGGTCAGTATAGAGGTAGCTCTAACACTTATTATAATGGCCAGAGACCCGATGATGACTATGGGAGGAGGTCTCCCAGGCACCATGATTGTCATGGACCCTATAATCCCAATTTCTACCATATCAACAGACCACCGGTTGAAACCTCCAATAGGTACTCTGAACTAAGGGAATTACAAACTGGGGGTTTTCATTGGTATATGGAAAATGATTATGACGAGTATGACCGATCACTCTACAATTGAAATCAACAAAATCCTAACACCTACTATAGACATTTTTTTCACAACGACACTCAAGGAAGAAAAAGAGGTCCAGAACCTAGAGAGGCTCCAGAGGGGGGAGGAGATGTGAAAGGAAAAAGAAAAAGAACTTAGCTGGACAAGGAATCTTTCATTTGAACACCAAAGAACTAAATGCGGAAGAAAAAAAGTTTTAGATAAGGGTCTTAAATTTGCGCCGCTTAAAATATTGGACAAATTTAACACCTTCATTGATGTACATAAATATATTTGAAAATTAAATGTCCAAAGATATTTGATTTCCAATCCCTAAAGAAGAGAACCACCGATGACCACATCTAAGGTGGTCCATTCCAGTTTTGCGAACCCTTCTTTATTCAACCCCCCAGGCCCAGCTGCTCCTGTAATCAGTGTCTTAAAAGATCTGGTTATTAACGATCTAGACAAATTGGCTACCAAAAAACCCTATGGTCAATCAAAATTGGATGTGGGTTTAAGGTCCCTGTGTGAAAGAAAGGATTTGGTTATTAGACCCGCCTACAAGGGCGGCGGGATTGTTATTCTAGATAATTCAGACTATCTTAAAGAAAAAAGTAAGATTTTAAGTGATCAATGCACATATAAGGAGTTAGCTGGTAATCCCACCTTAAAGTATAAAAAAGATCTGGTAAAACTTATAGATAAAGGTTTCAAACAACACATTCTAGATAAAAAAGAGAAAGCATATTTAGTGCCACTTAACAATGTACTACTACAATGTACTACCTACCGAAAGTCCATAAGGACCCAATACACCCACCTGGACGTCCTATCATCAGTGGGATTGACTCCATCACTTCACGGATTGGACGCTACTTAGATTTTTACTTACAACCTTCAGTTAAATGGCATCCCTCCTTCCTCCAAGACACCACGGATACCATGAAAAGGTTAGAGAACAATAATTTTCAGGGTAATTATATAATAGCAACGGCTGATGTAGCCTCCCTTTATACCTGCATTCCTAACGATTGGGGATTGAGGCGGTACAACATTTTTTTGGCAAGAGATGTTTCGATATCTCTTGCTCAATGTAAATTCATCATTGAATTGTTAAAGTTTGCCACAGGACACAACTATTTCTGGTTCAGTGGCAAATTCTATTTACAACAGAGAGGCGTGGCAATGGGGGCAAAATTTGCTCCCAGCCTCGCCAATCTGTTTATGGCTAAGTGGGAGGAGGATGTTGTCTACTGTCAGAACAGGTCCCACTAAGTTCTGTGGGTTCGATACATCGATGACATCCTCCTCCTATGGGATGGTGATCAAGAATCACATGATGAATTTTTCAAATTTCTGAATATGTATGACAGGGGGTACCGTACTGACATACAAATCCAGTAGAGAGAGGATTCATTTCCTCGATTTAGATAGAGATATCCAATTGTCACTTTAAGTTTAGAACATATTTTAAACCTTCAAATCAGAATGGCTTCATCTCCACCGACAGCTGTCACCATAAAGCATGGTTACAATCAGTCCCTCGTAGTCAGTTCTTACGTTTGAGGCAGAACTGTACCGATATACATGATTTTCAACAACAAGCATCTGTGTTAAAGCAGAGATTCCTAGATAAAGGTTATGAACCTAATAGGTTGGAGAAGGAAATTCAAAAAATTATGAAGTAGACAGGAATTCTTAGTTGATAGGCCTCGTCCAAACATAGATGATACCTTCAAGTGGTCTTTTTTTACATCTTTCTCTGTTCAGCATAAATCAGTTCAAAACATCTTTATAAATATTGGCTGGTCTTGAAAAATTACCGTTTGTTGGGCCCTTTCCTGCCAAAGAAAGCAAAAACCATATACAGGGATGTTCCATCTTTACAGAGTAAAATTGCTCCAAATATTATCAACCCTCCTGTTAAACCCTCTTTTTTTAACAACATGATTGGTTACTACCCATATAAAAAGTGTAATGTGTGCCAACACAATGTTCTTGGCAAAGTGAAAACAAAGCAATTCAAATCAACTACAGTAAACCCCCTCCGCCGCGGGGGTTACGTTCCAGACCCATCCGCGAAATAGAAATAACTTATTTAAATACACTCTAGGCATGTTTTTATAACTTTCACTGTACTTTTAATAGCATTTTAAGGTCTTTAAACGCACTTTTACAACAATAGAAACACATTTAAACACATAAAAGAGACAGAGCAAGAGCAATGGAAAACACAAAAATATTTAATTAACAATTATTTAATTAGTAAAATAATATTAATAGGTATTACAGAAAAAACGCAAAATACCGGGACCGTGAAAAGTGAACCACGATATAACAAGGGTTTACTGTACTACCAACTGCACTTATAATATAAAACAATTCTATACTTGTGCCACAAAAAACATAGTTTATCTGCTGACTTGTCCCTGCAGGAAACAATACGTAGGCAGGACCATTCTCCCCATTTTCGGTTCGTATGAACAAACACATAGCAAACATCAAAAAAGATGCTACCAATCATAGTGTACCCAAAAATTACAATAAACATCATAATCGGAATCCATTAGGTACAGAATTCACGATTATTGATCAATATGTTCCACCTTGGAGGGGGGGGGGGGGGGGGGAGCCACTACTAGGGGAATCTCACGTCTTAAGACTTTCTGGATATATAAGCTCCGCACTTACTTTCCTTACAGTATGAATGTAGAATGGGATATTAACCCATTTATCAACAGAGCGTAGATTTATTTATTTATCTGGTTTCATCTGCTTTTTGTTGCTATGTTTTTTGGTTAGGACATTTTGCTGTTGACACCCATACTTATCCCATTTGCAGTATCCTTGATGTATATTTATTTTATGTTCACAAATATTTTTCCACAGGCTGGCCCCCACACCTTCAACCTCTGCAGCAATGCTGGCAGCACTCATATGTCTATTTCCCAAAGACAAACTCTGGATATGACGCTAAGCACGTGCACTCAACCCCTTTGGTTGACCATGGCAAGGCCTGTTCTGAGTGCAATCTGTCCTGTTAAACCACTGTATGGTCTTGGCCACTGTGCTGCAGCTCAGTTTCAGGGTCTTGGCAATCTTATAGCCTAGGCCATCTTTATGTAGAGCAACAATTCTTTGTTTCAGATCCTCAGAGAGTTGTTTGCCATGAGGTGCCATGTTGAACTTCCATTGACAAGTATGAGAGAGTGAGAGCGAAAACACCAAATTGAACACACCTGCTCCCCATTTACACCTGAGACCTTGTAACACTAACAAGTCACATGACACCACTGAGTAAAAATGTCTAATTGGGCCTAATTTTGACATTTTCACTTAGGGGTGTACTGACTTCTGTTGCCAGCGGTTTAGACATAAATGGCTGTGTGTTGAGTTATTTTGAGGGGACAGCAAATTTACACTGTTATACAAGCTGTACACTAACTACTTTACATTGTAACAAAGTGTAATTTCGTCAGTGTTGTCACATGAAAAGATATAATAAAATATTTAAAAAAATGTGAGGGGTGTGTTCACTTTTGTGAGATACTGTATATATATTTTTTGAGTTACACATTGTTTTTATTTAGACTTATATATGTTTTTTACAACTTTTCCCTTTAACTTTTTAATGTTTTCGCTATGCATTCATACTGAAAGTGAGTCTTGATACTCAGAGACCCACTATATAGAGTGGGGATCGAAAGTTTGGGCACCCCAGGTAAAAATTTGTGTTAATGTGCATAAAGAAGCCAAGGAAAGATGGAAAAATCTCCAAAAGGCATCAAATTACAGATTAGACATTCTTATAATATGTCAACAAAAATTAGATTTTATTTCCATCATTTACACTTTCAAAATAACAGAAAACAAAAAAATGGCGTCTGCAAAAGTTTGGGCACCCTGCAGAGTTAATATCTTGTACTGCCCCCTTTGGCAAGTATCACAGCTTGTAAACGCTTTTTGTAGCCAGCCAAGAGTCTTTCAATTCTTGTTTGAGGTATCTTTGCCCATTCTTCCTTACAAAAGTCTTCCAGTTCTTTGAGATTTCTGGGCTGTCTGTCACACACTGCCCTTTTAAGGTCTATCCATAGACTTTCAATTATATTGAGGTCAGGAGATTGTGAAGGCCATGGCAAAACCTTCAGTATTCGCCTCTTGATGTAATCCCCTGTGGATTTCGAGGTGTGTTTAGGATCATTATCCATTTGTAGAAGCCATCCTCTCTTTAACTTCAGCTTTTTCACAAATGGCATCAAGTTACCATCCAAAATTTGCTGAAATTTTATTGAATCAATTTTTCCTTCTACTCGTGAGATGTTCCCTGTGCCACTGGCTGCAATACAACCCCAAAGCATGATTGATCCACCCCATGCTTAACAGTTGAACAGAGGTTATTTTCATTAAATTCTGTGCCCCTTCTTCTCCAAATGTACCTTTGTTCATTCCAACCAAAAAGTTCAATTTTAACCTCATCGGTCCACAGAACTTGTTTCCAAAATGCATCAGGCTTGTCTATATATTCATTTGCAAAGTTCAAACGCTGAGGACGCAGAAGAGGTTTTCTTCTGATGACTCTTCCATGAAGACCATAGTATCTCTTTATAGTGGAATAGTGTACCACAACTCCAGTGTCTGCCAGATCTTTCAGGAGGGATCGTGCAGTCAAACGTGGGTTTTGAATTGTTTTTCTCACAATCCTGCGAGCTGTCTGATATTTTTCTTGGTCTTCCAGATCTTGCTTTAACTTCCACTGTTCCTGACGACTGCCATTTCTTAATTACATTCCAAACAGAGGATATTGACATCTGAAAACGCTTTGCTATCTTCTTATAGCCTTCTCCAGCTTTGTGAGCGTCAACTATTTTCAGTTTCAGTTTTCTAGGCAACTGCTTAGAAGATCCCATGGTGCTGATTGTTGGGGCAAGGTCAGATGAGTCTGGGCATTTAAAACCTTTGAGATTGACATCACCTGGTCTTCCCAGATGATGATTGAGAGCAATCCATGACACTGGCAGGTCTCAGCCTTGCAAAGGGGGCAGTGCATGCTATAAATTCTGCAGGGTGCCCAAACTTTTGCAGACACCATTTTTTTGTTTTCTGTAATTTTGAAAGTGTCAATGATGGAAATAAAATCTAACTTTTGTTGACATATTATAAGAATGTCTAATCTGTAATTTGATGCCTTTTGGAGATTTTTCCATCTTTCCTTGGCTTCTTCACATTAATACAAATCTTTACCTGGGGTGCCCAAACTTTTGATCCCCACCGTATATACAGTGCCTTGCGAAAGTATTCGGCCCCCTTGAACTTTTCGATCTTTTGCCACATTTCAGGCTTCAAACATAAAGAAATAAAACTGTAAGTTTTTGTGAAGAATCAACAACAAGTGGGACACAATCATGAAGTGGAACAAATTTATTGGATATTTCAAACTTTTTTAACAAATAAAAATCTGAAAAATTGGGCGTGCAAAATTATTCAGCCCCCTTAAGTTAATACTTTGTAGCGCCACCTTTTGCTGCGATTACAGCTGTAAGTCGCTTGGGGTATGTCTCTATCAGTTTTGCATATCGAGAGACTGAAATTTTTGCCCATTTCTCCTTGCAAAACAGCTCGAGCTCAGTGAGGTTGGATGGAGAGCATTTGTGAACAGTAGTTTTCAGTTCTTTCCACAGATTCTCGATTGGATTCAGGTTTGGACTTTGACTTGGCCATTCTAACACCTGGATATGTTTATTTGTGAACCATTCCATTGTAGATTTTGCTTTATGTTTTGGATCATTGTCTTGTTGGAAGACAAATCTCCGTCCCAGTCTCAGGTCTTTTGCAGACTCCATCAGGTTTTCTTCCAGAATGGTCCTGTATTTGGCTCCATCCATCTTCTCATCAATTTTAACCATCTTCCCTGTCCCTGCTGAAGAAAAGCATGCCCAAACCATGATGCTGCCACCACCATGTTTGACAGTGGGGATGGTGTGTTCAGGGTGATGAGCTGTGTTGCTTTTACGCCAAACATAACGTTTTGCATTGTTGCCAAAAAGTTCGATTTTGGTTTCATCTGACCAGAGCACCTTCTTCCACATGTTTGGTGTGTCTCCCAGGTGGCTTGTGGCAAACTTTAAACGACACTTTTTATGGATATCTTTAAGAAATGTCTTTCTTCTTGCCACTCTTCCATAAAGGCCAGATTTGTGCAGTATACGACTGATTGTTGTCCTATGGACAGAGTCTCCCACCTCAGCTGTAGATCTCTGCAGTTCATCCAGAGTGATCATGGGCCTCTTGGCTGCATCTCTGATCAGTCTTCTCCTTGTATGAGCTGAAAGTTTAGAGGGATGGCCAGGTCTTCGTAGATTTGAAGTGGTCTGATACTCCTTCCATTTCAATATTATCGCTTGCACAGTGCTCCTTGGGATGTTTAAAGCTTGGGAAATCTTTTTTTTTTCAATCAATAAATTTTTATTTGCATTTTAAAAAGGGAAAACCTACATAAGAACAAGAAGACCTCAACGTGATGTAGGTAACATAAGAAACAACAGGGTAGCGGAACATCTTCCATGGTGAGCTTGTAGAGTGCATATGAATATTAGCAAATACGGTACAAGAATTGTATACATGTATCATAGTAATGTCTTAGCAATATATCATACAAGTACATTTCTGACATTAAGAGGAAAGGGGTAGCAACCACTGCCTCCAGGCCGGAACCCCGTAGGGAGCAATGACACCAGATCAGAGGCAGCGGGTGCCTCCCTCTCCTCTTTGAGGAACGATTTGAAGCCTCAGCTGTTAACACTTTGTTAATTCTTAATTACAGGTGGTAAGTAGGGCCATGCCAACCAAGCTTTTTGGAATTTTTGGTAGGATAGATTATTGAAGGAGAGGGCTTTTTCCTGTTTATAGTTGTCATTCACTAGGGCTATCACTTCGGGACTTCAGTGGTTTTCCATTTGCATAGAATTAGAGTTCTGGAGGCCAATAGGAGGTGCAGAACCATCTGTCTAAAATTGAGTGGGTATAGATCAATATTTAAGTTTAGTAGTGCTAATTCTGGTTTCGGGGGGGACAGGATTCCTGTCGTGGATGCTATGCACCTGAATATTGACCTCCAGAAACTTGAGAGAGAGGGGCATTCCCATAGGATGTGCTGTAGTGTACTAATCTTCCCACATTTCCTCCAACATAATGGGGAGAGAGTAGAGCTCATTTTAGATAATCTATATGGGGTAAAGTACCATCTATTGGTAATTTTTGTCATCATCTCCCAGTGATTGGTACAATGTTATAGTTTGTGCGTTGCGATTAGAGCTTTTTGCCATTGTTTAAGGGTAAAGGAATTGTTTAGGGATTTTTCCCATTTTTCCATGTGAGTAGATTTGACTGTAAGGGAGGTAGATGTTAGTCTAGAGTAGAAAAAGGAAATACTCTTAGTATGTTGTGATGTTGCTGTGAGGAAACTCCACGTTTGGGAGTCAGTGTTTAAATTGACAATGGGGTCTTTCGCTAGTGCAAGATTTATCTTAGGGATGATGATAGAAGTCTGTGGAGGGAGAGAGTGATCGCATGTAGTTTCTTCAACTGTTTTGAGTATGTTATTATCGTATAACTGGGAAATGAGGGATAGTCCGGCCTTCCTTATGTTGTCATTGTCAAGTTTACAAAATTTCGATTCGATAACTTTGATAGGGATATTGCAGGTATGTTAAAGGTTTAGCTTGGGAAATCTTTTTGCATCCAATCCGGCTTTAAACTTCTCCACAACAGTATCTCGGACCTGCCTGGTGTGTTCCTTGTTCTTCATGATGCTCTCTGCGCATTAAATGGACCTCTGAGACTATCACTGTGCAGGTGCATTTATACGGAGACTTGATTACACACAGGTGGATTCTATTTATCATCATTAGTCATTTAGGTCAACATTGGATCATTCAGAGATCCTCACTGAACTTCTGGAGAGAGTTTGCTGCACTGAAAGTAAAGGGGCTGAATAATTTTGCACGCCCAATTTTTCAGTTTTTTATTTGTTAACAAAGTTTGAAATATCCAATAAATTTTGTTCCACTTCATGATTGTGTCCCACTTGTTGTTGATTCTTCACAAAAAATTACAGTTTTATATCTTTATGTTTGAAGCCTGAAATGTGGCAAAAGGTCGCAAAGTTCAAGGGGGCCAAATACTTTCGCAAGGCACTGTATATATATATATTGCTTTCAAAGTGAGGCTTTACACTCAGTCATCGTCGCCATCTTGTCCATCACCACGGCAGATACACAGTGTCACCTTTTTATGCAAAAACAATGTTACAGGTAATTTACTCTAATTGAGCATGTTTTACTATAAATATGCAATGTCTCAGAGTGTGTCAGGGATACCACATGCAGGCATCCAGCAAGGGTGATCAGATCAGTTGGCTGCACCAAGGAATCAGGACCCAGATGGATAAAGATGTAAATAAGTTTATTAAGCAAAATGACATACTCCAATACCAACACCTGTGACCATAAACAAGTAAAAAAAAAATATGTATGGTAACAGTACAAAACCCCAATAGAACCTAACAACCTATATACAAAAAGATGGAGCAAACAATAGCAGGACGGGACAGGGACAGGAGACAAGGAAAGCAGGGAGCCAGGAACAGGAAGCAGGGTACAGGGAACAGGATTCAGGATCAGAATACAGGTTTCAGGATACAGGTTTCAGGATCAGGCTCAGACAGGGACACGGCTAGCAGAGAAAATACTGAAGCACTGAGCCTCAGTGAAGGGCGGGCTTATATTCCCTCAGCAGTCCTCCTCAGGTGCAGCTTAATTAAAAGAACAGTCCAGCTGCTGGGAGACACCCGCTGGTGGGCCCTGGAACTGCGCCCCTCAGTTCCAGGAACAACAGTGCCACCAGCAGGTGACCCACGTAATGACACTGATCCTGACAGAGTGGCTGCACACCCTAGATGATGTCTCATTAGACAAAACTTGTCGGGTCCAGCACTTTCAAAGCCATTGCATTCCATGATGATCTCCACACGATTACTATTTGAAGGCCTGATTTTATCTTCTATATTGTAAGTGTTTTTAATCCTATAATAAACACCTTGTATCTACGGTTTTACACTATGTGGAGGCTCTTTTTGTTTTCTCCCTGGATATTAATCAATTGAGTTAACTGGAGAAGATATACCCATGTGTCATTCGTGGATTGCCTTTTGCTTTTGATGTTGGAATATTTCATAATATCTCTAGTACAGTGGAAAATGAAGCTACATACTGTATCGCTATCAACTTTTTCCCTATATACCTGGTTTAGATACACAACTACCTGTATTGACCCATTAGGCATAAGCCAAACTGGGTCCACCATTTCTGGTAAGCCCCCTAGATGTTGGTGATGGCTGATCCACTCATGCTTTTCCTATATTACTAATAATTATAACCTGGATCTGCACTGTTGAAGACTCACATTTTCATCACTGACTTTTCGATACATTGTCACTTTTTTAATATTTTTAGTCCACATTAACTATCATGTTTATCATCATATGTTTCTAAATTATTCACATTTTTCAGTGCTGCACTTCTTTGTATTTTTATGGTTACAGATTGTCTTCTGTTGTGCTAGCTGCTCCTACTTATCCAAAATACTAGACCAATAAGCACAGTACTTTTAGAATTTGCATCCACACATACAGTAGGACACCCAACATTAGAGGTGATATTTTCTGCCAAAGCAAATACACTTTTGCACACTGGTACTGACTAGTATTCCAATGTTTCTCTTCTCCCGTAATTTCTCTTCATCAGTCAGCTAACGAGACTCCAGTGCTGAGGGAGAGGGGCAAACAAGGATGCTGTGGAGGCAACAGACATCTTCCTTATCAATATATTTAAAGAGGACTAAAGGCCCACAAAGAAATCTTCAGAGAGGATCAGCTGGTCAGTAATAAACAGCTTTATTGAAAATATAAATTGGTTAAAAAGAAAATGAAAAAAAAAACCCTGACAACGTAAAATTAAAATGACAGTGTTGTCATACCAAACAAGAAAGCAGCTGCAGACACCTACACACTCCACGCATTCATCACACACTTATCCAACCCAATGGTATGGTCACAATGGCACTAGTGCGGGGGGGCTGCTGATGGAATACAAATATGAATATGAGACTGGCTGGGCTAGTTGGTTACTGCAATAGATCAGTTTATCATTCCAAGGGCAGTGTGTGGCCAGACGTAGTAGAGAGTATACTTGGGATGGATAGATGGCTGAACCCGCTAAAACAGCGTCCATCAGTGGTGCATATACATAATATAGCCGTGGGTTAGAGTAGATAGGGCTGACAGATGTCTGCCTACCAATGTGCTGAATGGTAGCCCAATCGCTAATCTGGCTGTATGGGGCTGGTCTGTGAGCGGCTGCCAGTGGGAGGGGTGTGCAGAGAGACACTAGGAAGACGGCTGCATGTGGGTGAGTGAGTGTCCTGTGGGTGAGTGGGTGACCTATGGACAGTACACAGTGCAATCTCACCACTTCCCGGCCGCACTGGAAGGCTCCTAATAGAAAGTCATTAGGATCACGCCAACATCCATTCCCTGTATAATTGCATGGGGGTGTTTGATATGGCATTGGGCGACAGCGTATGAGATAGAGTCTGAGCTATCTGATTTCCTACTGGTTACTCTCCAGCTGAGGTGATTGCACAGTGATTTTTATATTTTTCTTTATATCCTCCTATCAACATATGACATCATTGGCTGTTAGGATGCCAGTGTCTAGTCATAATGATGCATAATGAAAACCTGTGGCTTTAGGGCAGGTTTGATCCATCTGCTGGCTTGTATACAATTTTTGATCAATTTTTAGGCATTTTGCCAAGGCATCCCTGAAAAAATCTCAAGGCATCCCAGGGTGCCTGGGCACTTGGTTGAAAAAGGCTGCCCTAACGTATCCTCAAAATTACTTTATTCTAACTCTAACGGCACATTTACACCTGAACATACCTAAAACGCTCATTACTACAATGCGCAGCAACACACTATGTTGCAATGCAAAGTTAATTGCACCCATCTACAGTGTGCTGTGACACACAACTGCAATAACACCCAAATCTATATTTTCTGTGGATTGTGTGCATTTAAAAAATGGTGCAGGAGCTATTTTTGTGTGTTGAGGTCTGTTGATAGCCTAATTATTTGAAATTAGCTGCCTATTGCAACACACATCAAAACACGAAAACGTGTTTGTTGCATCACACTGTGTTCCAGTGTGAATGGGCCCTTAAATTTAAAGTGCACATGAGCCCAAACCATGGAATTTAAAGTATCTACTGTGCAAAAGTTTTAGGCAGGTGTAAAACAATGCTATTTAAGAATGCTTTCAGAAATGGAAGTGTTAAGAGTTTATTTTTATGAAAATGGAAAATAAATGAACAGAAGAGAAAACCAAATCAAATCTATATTTTGTGTGACCACCCTTTGCCTTAAAAACAGCAAATATTTGTCTAGGAACACTTACACACAGTTTTTGAAGGAACTCTGCAAGTTGTTCTAAACATCTTGGAGAACTAACCATAGCTCCTTTGTGGATCTACGCTGTCTCAGATTCTTCTGTCTCTTCATGCAATCCCAGACAGACTCGATGATGTTGAGATCAGGGCTCTGTGGGGGCCAAACCATCACTTCTAGGACTCCTTGTTCTTTATGCTGAAGACAGTTTTTAATGCCGTTGGCTGTATGTTTGGGGTCATTGTCCTGCTGCAGAATAAATTTGGGGCCAATCACACGCCTCCCTGATGGTATGGTGTATTTAGGCTTCAGAGCACGAAGGAGAGCAACCAACATACAGAACCTGACAAACACTGCACTCTATAACACATATGACTGACTTGGTGCTACATTCATGTTCTGAAGACTAGAATCTTGGAGCACTTTAATGACACCAACAACCTAAATGCGAAAAACATATCAATTTTCTCTAAACACTTTAGGGAAGTACACAGGGGCAACCTTGACTCCCTTTATTTTTTTGGTATTGAACAGATCAAGAGACTTGTGAGAGGGGGAGATACAAATCACCTCTTCCTTCAATGTGATATTTGGTGGATTCACACTCTCAATACTAGGGCTCAACATGGTCTAAACAATGGACTGGGTGTTAATCTTTTTATTAAATGATTATATATTTAAAGTTTCTCTCCATTTTACTGTGAAACATTTACAAAACCATGACAAATTAAAGATATATATTGTATTGTTTCTAGGTATTATATACAGTGGGTACGGAAAGTATTCAGACCCCCTTACATTTTTCACTCTTTGTTATATTGCAGCCATTTGCTAAAATCATTTAAGTTCATTCTTCTTCCTCATGAATATACACATAGCACCCCCACACTTACAGAAAAACACAGAATTGTTGACATTGTTGCAGATTTATCAAAAAAGAAAAACTGAAATATCACATGGTCCTAAGTATTCAGACCCTTTGCTCAGTATTTAGTAGAAGCCCCCTTTTGATCTAATACAGCCAGGAGTCTTTTTGGGAAAGATGCAACAAGTCTTTCACACCTGGATTTGGGGATCCTCTGCCATTCCTCCTTGCAGATCCTCTCCAGTTCTGTCAGGTTGGATGATAAACGTTGGTGGACAGCCATTTTTAGGTCTCTCCAGAGATGCTCAATTGGGTTTAAGTCAGGGCTCTGGCTGGGCCATTCAAGAACAGTCACGGAGTTGTTGTGAAGCCACTCCTTTGTTATTTAAGCTGTGTGCTTAGGGTCATTGTCTTGTTGGAAAGTAAATCTTCGGCCCAGTCTGAGGTCCAGGATATCCCTGTACTTGGCCGCATTCATCTTTCCCTCGATTGCAACCAGTCGTCCTGTCCCTGCAGCTGAAAAACACCCCCACAGCATGATGCTGCCACCACCATGCTTCACTGTTGGGACTGTATTGGACAGGTGATGAGCAGTGCCTGGTTTTCTCCACACATACCGCTTAGAATTAAGGCCAAAAAGTTCTATTTTGGTCTCATCAGACCAGAGAATCTTATTTCTCACCATCTTGGAGTCCTTCAGGTGTTTTTTAGCAAACTCCATGCGGGCTTTCATGTGTCTTACACTGAGGAGAGGCTTCCGTCGGGCCACTCTGCCATAAAGCCCCGACTGGTGGAGGGCTGCAGTGATGGTTGACTTTCTACAACTTTCTCCCATCTCCTGCTGCATCTCTGGAGCTCAGCCACAGTGATCTTTGGGTTCTTCTTTACCTCTCTCACCAAGGCTCTTCTCCCCCGATAGCTCAGTTTGGCCGGACGGCCAGCTCTAGGAAGGGTTCTGGTCGTCCCAAACGTCTTCCATTTGAGGATTATGGAGGCCACTGTGCTCTTAGGAACCTTAAGTGCAGCAGAAATCTTTTTGTAACCTTGGCCAGATCTGTGCCTTGCCACAATTCTGTCTCTGAGCTCTTCAGGCAGTTCCTTTGACCTCATGATTCTCATTTGCTCTGACATGCATTGTGATCTGGAAGGTCTTATATAGACAGGTGTGTGGCTTTCCTAATCAAGTCCAATCAGTATAATCAAACACAGTTGGACTCAAATGAAGGTGTAGAACCATCTCAAGGATGATCAGAAGAAATGGAAAGCACCTGAGTTAAATATATGAGTGTCACAACAAAGGGTCTGAATACTTAGGACCATATGATATTTCAGTTTTTCTTTTTTAATAAATCTGCAACAATGTCAACAATTCTGTGTTTTTCTGTCAGTATGGGGTGCTATGTGTACATTCATGAGGAAGAAGAATGAACCTAAATGATTTTAGCAAATGGCTGCAATATAACAAAGAGTGAAAAATTTAAGGGGGTCTGAATACTTTCCGTACCCACTGTATATCAGGTTTTGTTGTATATGCCTCCTTTGTTTAGTTTTTTCTCCAAGTGGTACCAATTGTCGTAATTATTCATTAATTATTGCAATGCTACTCCTGTGTTTGGTGAGCTGTATTACTATATATGTTGGATTTTATCATAAAGTTTTGTATGCTATGAGGAAGGCTTTGTAAGCGCTTCCAATGTGTTACATGTCACGTGGACGATTGTAAGTGCAAGTCTTTTAATAAAATTCTGGTACAGATTTTACTACATTATGAGAGTCCATCCCATGTTTGCTTGAAGATTTTAACAGCGGAAAAAGCAGAGACTGGAGGTCTTTTAAAAGGGACACACACCAGGTGGCATGTTATAGAGGTGAAGATCCCTATGTGAGGAGGCACTGGAGCATACACATACCCCCAAGGGAAATGCACATGAGTTATTGGTCCATTAATGGAGGTGAGTGCATATGAAGAAAGGTGGTGGGACCCACTGCATATTGGGGTGGATTGTTGTGATCATTAAACTGATTGTAAAGCTTTAATTTTTTTTTCATTAAAATAATAAACATGTTATATTTACTTGCTCTGTGCAGCGGTTTTGCACAGAGTGGACCGAATCCTCCTCCTGTCGGGTTCCTCTTTGGCACTCCTGATTCCTCCCTCCTGTCGGGTGCCTCCACAGCAAGCAGCTTGCTATGAGGACACCCAAACTGAGCCGCTGCTCTGTCTAACTACATACAAATCGAGCCTCAGTTTGGCCTGCCCCCTTCATCTCCTGATTGGCTCACTGGCTGTGACTGACAGCAGTGGAAGCCAATGGCCCCCGTTGCTTCCAATAGCCAATCCAAAGTGCAAGTTTCCCGAAGAGGCAAGGCTCTCGTGGACATCACTGGATCGAGAGGGGGCTCAGGTATGTATTGGGAGGGGGGGGGGGCTTCTGCACACAGAAGACTTTTTATCTTAATGCATGAAGGTAAAAAAACCTTGTGCCTTTACAACCACTTTAAGCACAAAGAGGAGATATATATTATTGGCATTGAGCTGTGTGGACTTTATATTACCAATTGGAGAGCTACATGCTTTATGGGTAATAAACAGTACAGTTCATGGAGAGTCATTTATGTATGATTATGTAAAAAAGTATGTTTTACTTTAAGTTCATTTACTTTATTGCACTTTCTTTTTTTTTTTTTTAAGATTGTGATTACACTACAGGGGAGCACTGTATAAGATATATAGTACTGCTTTTCTTCTCTTTTGTTTGATCTATTTGCTTTAGAGTCTTCAGTCTGAGTCTGGTACAGGTCAATTACAACATTTACTGGATATTGGGAAAGTAATGGGCATGTAAATCAGAAAACCCCGGAATTCCTAATGATGGAGAATCTAATTCCACCATCTTCTAAAAGTTCACAAACCAGTTTGGGGACACCCCATAGTATCGAGGATTGGAGCTCTACTTGAAAGACTCAGTGAGTGAGTAGACAAATGACTTCAACCCCTTGTCACCTGTTTAGCTAGTTATCTTAGAGACAATAGTTATGTTTTAACCCATATACATGGAATCCAGTGGTTTTCTGAGTGTACGTGGATAATTGTTGGTTGATGTTAAGACACTTTATCTTGTATACCCCATCATTTGGCCTTAGAGGCCATTCAACATCACTTAAAGTATTATAGCATCTACAGCCCTGAATTACAAGAGCTTCTACATATGGCAATCTCATTTTTATTAAAGCACAATTTCTTCATTTTCAATTTGAAGTATTCTATTCAATGCCGAGGCACCTCGATGGCAGCTAAATTGTCTCCCCTGTTGGCAAATTTGTATATGGGTGGGTGGAAGGAAATGGTTTTTATTCTCCACACAAGAATCCATTCAAAGTCCATATTGCTTGGTACGGTCGTTTTGTAGCTGACCTGATCCTGGTATGTAATGGTCCGATCCCTGCAATCGATTCCTTTATTTTATATTTGAATCAAAATCATTTAAATCTTGAATGTACTTATAGCTACCATTTGGAGCAGATCGATAACTTGAACCTGACTTCGACAGGACATGTAACAAGTGGAGAGATTACAACCAAGACTTCTAGAAAACAATGTGCTGGCAATTCCCTTTTACTTGCTTCCAGATGTCCTCCCATGCATACCATTAAATCACTACCCATGGGGGAGTTCTTTAGAGGAAGGAGAAACTGCTCCACACAACGCACCTGCCCCCACTAGGCAGCAGGGATGCTGATGCACGGGACCGGCGGATGCGATTGCCACCGGGCATCTGTGATCGCTCCCCGCTGAGAGAGAGAAGGATGGTCAGCTGTTGTAATCACAGCTGACAGTTCTTCTCTCTGAAATGATCACAGAGCACCTGTGATCCTTCTATATAGGATCATAGGTCTCTATGATCATTTCCCAAACCCATCCCCCCCACAGTTAGTAAACACTCCCCCAGGCTCACATTTAACCCTTTGATCAACCCCAGGTTAACCCCTTCCCTGCCAATGTCATTATTACAGCAACATTGCACATTTTTAGCACCAATTACTGTAGTATTGTCACTGGTCCCCCCAAGTGTCAAAAATGTCAAGCAGGGGTCCGATCTGTCCGCCACAATGTTGCAGTCCCGCTAAAAATCACAGATTGCCGCCATTACTAGTAAAAAAATAAAATAAAAATGACATAAATCTTTCCCCTAGTTTATAGACACAAGAACCAATCAAAATACGCTTATTGCAATTTTTTTTACCAAAAATATGTAGCAGAATCCAAATTGGCCTAAAAGGATGAAACATTTTGATTTTTAATTTTTTTTAGGTAATGTTATAAAGCAGAATGTAAATATATATATATATATATATATATATATATATATATATATATATATATATATTTTTTTTTTTCAGAATTGTCCCTTTTTTTTGTTTATAGCGCACAGGTGATCAAATACCACCAAAAGAAAGCTCTATTTTTGGGGAAAGGACATCAATTTTATTTTGGTACAGTGTCGCATGACTGTGCAATTTTCCATTTCAGTAACACAATGCCGAATTGTAAAAAATGGCGTGATCATTAAGAGGGCCATTCCTTCCGGTCCAGAAGTGGTTAATACCACTTAAAAGCTAAGATGTTAGTGATAAG
This sequence comes from Pelophylax lessonae, assembly GCF_965119305.1. NCBI lineage: Eukaryota > Metazoa > Chordata > Amphibia > Anura > Ranidae > Pelophylax > Pelophylax lessonae. The sequence goes on along the minus strand of NC_138771.1, from coordinate 122,708,245 downwards.
AGTTTTCATACTGTTCTTGAATTCCATAATGAGTAAAAAAAATAACAGCTTGATTTAGAACTCACTTTGCCTTCCACTGCTGTCAATCTAGTACTCAAAAAACTACCACTAATGGACAATGAACTGTAGATATAATTATTTTTAGCAGTGGTTCCCTGAAATCAAATTATTTTAAGGGTTCCTCCATGGTAAAAAGGTTGCGAAAGACTATTCTAGATTTTAGATCTCCTGGAGCATAGTTTGCTCAAAACAAACCAATATGACTGAACTAAGGCCGCTGACAAACAGGGTCATTACTAAGCTCTGAGATTTAAAACCTGTGTGACTGGACGGATCCTTCCCATTTTTAATCAAGAAAAGTTTGCAATCCCTGCTGTTCACCAAATTTCTAGCTCACTACAGTGCATATTTCTGAATAGGAGTTTGGACAACAAATACTTTTTTACTGTATTTCCAGACAAAATGGTACTTATTACAAAAACATTTATAAACAGTCTCATTCTATGGAGCTCCCTCTACTCCGTCATCAAGGCATTCAAGGCTACCTATGATTCCATGCCTAAGTTAGAAGTGTATCCACTATAAAAGCTTTTGGGTAAGAGCCATCTATTTCCTATATTTGAAAGAAAAATAATCTCTTAATGTTTAACTCCACTAACTACTTGAGTAATTCAGTAACTTATCCCTATACAGAGAAACTTCCACTAACACAAGTTAAAGCTCTCAAGCTTTGCTTAAAAGACAAAATCTGCAGTGAGCAAGTGCCTAACTTAAGATAGTCAACTTGAAAGCATGAAGTTCATTTTTTACTATGTTGCCTCATGGCCCGCTGTATGCGGTTTTGTTAGGCAAGTCATTTTTGTGACTCTGATGCAAAGTTTCCTACGTACTGTAGACAAGCTGACAATGGCATGCCACTGCCTTTCAAGCAGCAGCAGTGTTGTCACCCAGGCATACTTTTCAGCTGGTTGTTGTACTGCCAACTCATAAAAGACAAAATAAACAAAACAAAATTTTTTTTAGCATTTCAAATCTTTTTCTATTATATCAAGAACTAAAACAAATGGGCTATAGGATTGTAAACAAAAATTGTCAAACTGGGGAGCAGGCAAAAGCAAAAAAAAAAACATGTGAAATTTAACTAGCACAAATACTAGGAGAATGAGGAATAATGACCACTATGGTGGAGAGGGACAATGTCAGTAAAGACACAAAATCAACATAATGTTAGAAATCAGGACTAACAAGGAAATTGGTAACTGAAGGAGCCATGAGCCTCTTCCACCAATGTGGGGGACAACCAAGCATTCACCATGAGGGAACCACAGTTGGACTAAAAGTAACCAAACAGGGGGGGGGGGGAGTAGACCAAAAATAGGTTAGTCAAAAAAAGGAATTATTGGTGTGAAGGTCTAATGCTAGCTACATATGCATAGCTTGCTAAACGAAAGTAATCCAATAGATTCTTCCATCCAAGGGAAACAGTAATCATAAAGGAATTTTCCCTGCTGGCTACTGTATTCAGGCAGACGTAGCACCTGTCTGGACTAGGGATGATCGAACGGTTCGGGTCGACCATCGGTTCGACCCGAACATTGGATGTTCGATATTCGGCCGAATACCGAACTTTTTGCGGCAAAAGTTCGGTATTCGGCCACCAGAACCGCCCAAAATGCACTGGGACAGGAACTGGGCTTTAAAAGCCCGTGATTGGCCCAGAAACGTCTGCAAAAGCCAATGAGGGGGCAGGAGTCTCCTAGGAACGTGATTGGAGTGACTACGGGGACCAGAGGCCAATCAGGAGTGAATACGCCCCACACTATATAAGATGGCCCCGCCTAACCCCTAGCACAGTTATCCAGAGCCTGTTGAAGAGAGTTGAAGCAGTTCTGTCTGACTCCTGCTTGCTACACTACATTTCCTACATATCGAGTGGTTCTAAAGCTCCATATAGCAGAATTGTATTTAGCTTACAGCCAGTGTAGTTAGATACAGCGATTGTGCTGGTTCTTAGAGTAAAAAAAAAAAAAAAAAAAAAAAAAAAAAAAAAAAAAACTTAAGGGACAGTGTCAGTCTTCTGCTGTATGGAGCTTTCTATTTAGTGGAAAGGGATATCTAGTGTAGTTAGGGAACTTTGTACTACATTAGTTAGATTTGAAAATTTAGTTTCTGTAGGGAAAGTGTGAGGGTTCTGTTTAGTGAGCACGTGGCACAGTGCTGCTGTATCACAGCAGGTATACGTGCTTGCTAGGCAGCAAAATACAGTGACAACTTAACGCCTGTTGTTCAAAGCGTTAGGTGCACTGTACAAAAGCCTTTGCAACTGTGCGTGACACGCAACTGCTGTGCTGTATCCAGCGACAACTGTGGGTCGCATAGCAGTGTGCGTTTTTCACCGCACACAGTTGCCAACGCATCAGTGACAACCTAACGCCTGTTGTTCAAAGCGTTAGGTCCACTGTGCAAAAGGCTTTGCTACTGTGCGTGAACCGCAACTGCTGTGCTGTATCCAGCGACAACTGTGGGTCGCATAGCAGTGTGCGTTTTTCACCGCACACAGTTGCCAACGCATCAGTGACAACTTAACGCCTGTTGTTCAAAGCGTTAGGTGCACTGTACAAAAGCCTTTGCAACTGTGCGTGACACGCAACTGCTGTGCTGTATCCAGCGACAACTGTGGGTCGCATAGCAGTGTGCGTTTTTCACCGCACACAGTTGCCAACGCATCAGTGACAACCTAACGCCTGTTGTTCAAAGCGTTAGGTCCACTGTGCAAAAGGCTTTGCTACTGTGCGTGAACCACAACTGCTGTGCTGTATCCAGCGACAACTGTGGGTCGCATAGCAGTGTGCGTTTTTCACCGCACACAGTTGCCAACGCATCATTGAGAAATATGCCTGGTAGACCAAGAAAAGGCATACGTGGCCCTGCTGCGGAAAGGGGCACAGCTTCTAGGGTGTCTAGAGGCAGGGGTGGACGTGGTGGTCAGTCCTCAGCCAGGCCACCATTTGGATTGTTCTCCGGCAGTGGCCAAGCTATACGTCCACAGTATGTACAGGAGGTGGTGGACTATATGAACAAACCCTCATCATCGGCATCATCTGCAACTACAGTGACCCAGGCAGAGAAAAGTGGTCAGTCTTCTGCAGTTGTCAGAACAAATACAGATGAGTCCATGTCCACCTCATGTCCTCCCTTAGACCCAATTTCAGACATGGCAGAGGAGTCAGCTGAGCTGTTTGACCACAGTGTCGGCCATCTACTCCAGCCTGATGCTCAGTCCTTTATGGAGTCTGATGTTGGGTCTGAGTTTGAGGAGGAGGCAGAGCAAACAAGAGGGGAGAGCAGACGGCCCGCTCCATCTAAGGCCGCACCTGTTGTCTCCCAGGCCAGGCCTGATGCTCAGTCTTTGATAGAATCAGATGTTGGGTCTGAGGTTGAGGAGGAGGCAGAGCAAACAAGAGGGGAGAGCAGACGGCCCGCTCCATCTAAGGCCGCACCTGTTGTCTCCCAGGCCAGGCCTGATGCTCAGTCTTTGATGGAGTCAGATGTTGGGTCTGAGGTTGAGGAGGAGGCAGAGCAAGCAAGAGGGGAGAGCAGACGGCCTACTCCATCTAAGGCCGCACCTGTTGTCTCCCGGGCCACTATACACACCTCATCTTGCTGGGCCTTTTTTGAGACATCCCATGCAGATAAAACAGTTGCGATCTGCAAGATTTGTAAGAAGGGTATAAAACGTGGCAAAAATGTCAACCACCTGGGTACAAGCTGCCTAAACAGGCATTTGACAACCCACCACTCGGCCCGTTGGCAGGAGCATTTAAAGAACCCACAAAAGGGCCAAAGATTGGTCAGTCGGCCTCCTAGTTCTCCTCGCGCTCCTCCTCATGCTCCATCTGCTCCACCTGCTCCACCTGCACATCAGTCTGTTCCTGGCCCTGCTATAGTCACTCGTCACCTGTTGGCAGCCTCCACTGGCAGGGATGATGATATAGCAGGCAGTGTCGCATCTACCTCCAGCACACCACCAGCTGTATCATCTAGACGCCAAATTTCGATTCCACACATGCTGGAACGAAAAAAAATGTATACTCCCCGCCACCCACATGCCCAGCGTCTAAACAGTAGTTTGGCTAAACTACTGGCTCTGCAACTATTACCATTTAACCTGGTAGAGTCTGCTCCCTTCCGTGACTTCGCAAAATGTGCAGTTCCACAGTGGCAGGTGCCAAGTCGGCATTACTTTTCCCGTAAGGCCCTGCCATCCCTATACCAACATGTGGAAGGCAATGTAGTGTCATCCCTGGCCAAGTCAGTCAGCCGTAAGATACACTTGACGGCTGACACTTGGTCAAGCAAACATGGGCAGGGACGGTACATTTCTGTCACTGCTCACTGGGTGACACTGCTTGCCAGTGGAAGGGATTGTAGCCAGGGCTCGGTGCTGCAGCCAGTGTTGCCCCCACGTCTGCAAACAGCTGGTGGTGTCGCTGATCCGGGTAGATCGATCACTTCTACCCCCTCCTGCTCCTCCTCCTCTACCTCCTCCATGCCCTCCTCTGCAGAATGGTCCTTTGAATATGATGAGATACCACGTAAACGTTCAAAGGGCTATTCTATGTCTCAGGCCAAAAGGTGTCACGCAGTGCTGCAGCTTGTGTGTCTAGGGGACAGGCAGCACACTGCCCCTCAGATTCTTGGGGCTCTGCAGGCACAGGCCCAGAGGTGGTTGACACCACGCCAGCTGCAGCCAGGGATGGTGGTTACTGATAATGGGTCAAACCTCCTGGCCGCCCTTCGTCAGGGAAAGTTAACCCATGTGCCATGCCTGGCGCATGTCCTGAATCTCGTGGTACAGCGGTTTTTGAACTCGTACCCGGGAATGCAGGATGTGCTAAGGATGGCAAGAAGGGTGTGCAGTCACTTCAGGCGGTCGTACAGTGCCACTGCACGTTTGGCCGAAGTGCAGCGCGAGTTTCACCTGCCGGTACACCGCCTCATCTGTGACATGCCCACCCGCTGGAACTCCACCTTGGCTATGCTGCAGCGCCTGTACACGCAGCAGAGGGCCCTCAATGAATACCTATGCGAGTACGGCACCAGCACTGGCTCTGCGCGCCTGGGCTTCTTTTCACCACGGCAGTGGCTTTTGATTAAGGATGCATGCGCTGTCCTCTCGCCATTTGAGGAGGCCACAAGGATGGTCAGCCGGGACAGCGCATGCATCAGTGACACCCTACCGGTACTGTTTTTGTTGGAGCACACTCTGCGTGGCATTATGGACAGGGCACTGGAGGCAGAGCAGCAGGAGGAAGAGGAGGACTTCCTTGCCTCTCAAGGCCCCCTTTATCCTGAGAATCCTGACCCCATTATGCCTAGCTCCCAGAGGCCCGAGCAGGATCCAGGGGTGGAAGAGGAGGAGGAGGACGATTCTGCGGGAACTTTTGCAGGGTTTGAGGAGGAGGAGGAGGAAGACATGCGGCAATCTGCAAGGCCTAGTTTGACTCCCTCGGGACACTTTGGAGTAGTACGTGGCTGGGAGGAGGAGGAGCCCGTTGAAGATAATGTCGTTATGAGTGACCCCGAGGAGTCAGCTTCTCAGGCCTTCGCTAATTTGCGACGCATGGGAAACATCATGCTCCAGAGCCTGCGAAAGGACCCCAGAATCAAGGCCATTAAAGAGACTAACCACTATTGGTTGGCCACCCTACTTGACCCCCGGTACAAGTGTAAAGTCTCGGAGCTTTTCCCATCCACCCATAGAGTCCACAGGATCAAATCCCTTGAGGACAGTCTCAAGAGGAATCTGGTGAACATGTTCCCCGACTCCCGTAGGGTGCAGGGGCGGGGACAACCTACCATGGATTCTACTGGTGGTCACGAGAGGAGCGTTGGAGAAGGCGTGCGGTTGACGGATGCCTTTCGGTCTTTTTTTAGTCCTCACCGCCCAGGCCTCTCAGCTGCCACATCGCATCGACACCGTCTGCATCACATGGTGGACGATTACGTGAGGGCACAAAGTGACACAGAGGGCTTTTCATGTGACGAATCCGATCCACTGGCATACTGGGTCTTAAGATTAGACCACTGGCCAGAACTGGCCCAGTATGCCATGGAGTTGTTGGCCTGCCCTGCTTCCAGTGTCCTATCGGAACGGGCATTCAGCGCAGCAGGAGGATTCGTCACAGACCATCGAACTAGACTCTCCACCGACTCAGTCGACCGTTTGACATTCATTAAGATGAATCAGTCGTGGATATCAAGCTTTGATGCACCTGATGCAGACCTTGTAGACTAGGCTATCGTTGTGATGTGGCAGTTGAGCCTCAGTTTAAGCCTGGACCATGGTGCCACCCTCAAACCCTCCTCTCATTCTCTTTACGTTCACAGAACCTCATTTTGGTTATGACAAAAACGACAATGTTTGCGCACCTGTTCCACAGGTGCACACCTTTACAATTTTTGGGCCTCCTTCAACACCAGCTCTTTGGGGTTAAGGTGGGGAGGCTATGCTAAAACAAAAACGACAATGTTTGCGCACCTGTTCCACAGGTGCACACCTTTACAATTTTTGGGCCTCCTTCAACACCAGCTCTTTGGGGTTAAGGTGGGGAGGCTATGCTAAAACAAAAACGACAATGTTTGCGCACCTGTTCCACAGGTGCACACCTTTACAATTTTTGGGCCTCCTTCAACACCAGCTCTTTGGGGTTAAGGTGGGGAGGCTATGCTAAACAAAAACTACCATGTTTGCGAACCTGTTCCACAGGTGCACACCTTTACAATTTTTGGGCCTCCTTCAAAGCCAGCTCTTTGGGGTTATGGTGGGGAGGCTCCGCCAACACCAAAACTACCATGTTTGCGCACCTGTTCCACAGGTGCACACCTTCATAATTTTTACGCCTTCTTCAACACCAGCTCTTTGGGCTTACAGTGGTATGGCTCCGCCAACACCCAAACAACAATTTTTGCGCACCTGTCACACAGATGCATATCATTGTAATTTTTTTCCTTACAAAGGCAATTATTGCTTTCATTACCAGCACTTTCATAGGGATATGGTGTCAAGGCATCGTCCGCACCACCAAATGCCCAATTTTTAAGCATCCTTTACTTCTATTCAAAGTCAAGAGACAACAGTATTCATCCAAAACATCTCTAATCTTGTTCACTCTGCACTACATTGTGGCCCCTACCCCTAACCCTCAATGTATCCGTGCATATATGTCTGTTTCTTGTGAGATTTCAAGTTAAAGTGCACCAAACACCATTTTACATGAAATAAAGTGCAATTACATACATCTTTGGACTTCTTGAAACATTTGGTAATAAAAGCCCCATTGTGGAAATACACCCGTTAATTATATGCACATTTAAAGAGACAGCACCTTTTTCCAAAAAAACCTCTAATCTTGTTCCCAGTGCACTGCATTATGTCCCCATCATACACATTGGCTGAGCCGTTGATTAGGAGCAAAAGAAAGGTGCGGTTAAGCAAAAAAGTCATTTTTGAAGGTTTGGTATGCTGTAATTCTGGTTCTGGACATGCTACAGAGCTGAAACTTCACAGGTACACCTTTTAGACCCCCCAGACACTAAATCCAAAGAAATCTCTTTTTTTTTTTTTTTTTTAATTTTTTCAATAATTGGCTATCAAAAACGACAATTTTTAAGAACTTTTTTTTGTGTGATTAATAGTCCCTGGGGCATGACCCAGAACCCTAGGCACTTTTTAGGGGCATTTATTGGGTTTTAGGGCTTAAAAATGGTGTTTTTTGATTACAGAAGTTCGGGTCCCATTGATTTCAATGGGGTTCTGAAATCCGAACCGAACTTTCGTGAAGTTCGGGTGTTCTGGTCGAACCGAACTTTTCAAAAGTTCGATCATCCCTAGTCTGGACATCTGATAGGATGGTTGCAGTCACTGTTCAGCCAACAATGTTACCACCCAGCCCCTTTCGATTTTTTAATTGAAGTTTGTCCACCAACGCCTTGATTTCAGGAAAAAGAAAGCAAGTACAGAAAAAATATTTTAGGAGAAACACGAGACTACATAACTACCACAAACCTACATAACGTACAACATATTGGCTTTTTTGCTATGATTTAGACCCACAGAAGGTCGATATTTGTGAGCCTAAAGGACTGTATGCTGTATTCCCTCAAGTAAATAAAGTATTGCAAGAGTTGCAGGGGATGCTGTCTATTCACAATATATCTTTAACCCTGACATTAGGGCAAGGGAGGTCATTTTGGGAGAGAGAAATCCAGATAGGAAGAAATCTATAAAATAAATATGTATGGGCATGAGAGCATTAGAATTAGAAATTAAGAGAATAGGAGCAATCCACAATCTTAAAGAGGAGAAATGGGTCAGCGAACAAAATCCAAAGAAGTTAGGGGAAAGGTTAACTTGGAACAAAGAGTGAACAAAAAATTAACAGAAGGATGGGAAGATCAATGCTCAATAAACCCCAGTTATGTTGTGAATGTGAAAGGCTTAAGAAATGTAGTCTGAGTAAAAAATATCCATGATTCAAAGAAATGTTATAAAATATCCACGATTCGCAGAAATGGTATATATATAGCTGGAATGAGCAGAATTCACTGTAGAGAAAGAGGGTTGGGAATCTGCAAAGAGCACAATAAAAAAAGCCAAATAATTAAATGCTGCCAAGCCTGTTGGGAGTACATAACTCTACCAAAAAACGAGATAGATGAAGGAATCCCCCCTGTCATGTACCTGGGTGTCCTTGAACCGGGAGGTTCCCTGTTTCATAGCTTGCAGCCTTATCTGTTGTGCCACAAAAGCTCTAGAATTGTTTTGCAGTGATTTTTCAGCCTGATGCTTTACTTTTGGACTCACTAGCTCCACCTGCTGCCAGCTGCAAACAATGTACAATTTAACCAGCTGTGAACAATGCACAATTTATCCAGCATTTAAATAGCAGCACTATCATGAAAGGTGCCAGGAGAGACTCAGAACTCATAAGCTTCCAAGGCCGGTATATCGCTTGGCCCCTAACTTCCAAGCACCACCTCAGCCTGAACCTGAAATTTCTGTTGAATCCAAGTCTCCTGGGGAACCCATGGAAGTCAGCCATCTCCACCTCTCAGAATCAGAGAGACAGAGGAGGCGTGCATTGGGCTTATGCTTTTACTGTGGACTTAAAGGGCATTTGGTATCTGGGTGTCCAACCCATCCAGTAAAAGGCAGGGTCTAACCAGTGTCGGAGGAGCTGGGTTAGACCTTACAAGTACTTCCTCCAAAACCAAGACTACTGTACCCGCAATCTTCCACTTAGCCTCTAAACTTGTCTCCTGTGAGGCTTTTGAAGATTCGGGAGCTGCTGGTATATTCTTGGATTACAATTTTGCTAAAGAAAATGACATTCCATTTGTTCCAAAGTCTAGACCCCTGAGTATTACCACCCTGAATGGACAGCCGTTGGGAGATGGCTTTGTCAAGTTTGAGACCACCACTATCACCCTTCAGGTAGGTGCACTCCATAAAGAGGAAATCATTCTGTCTCTTATTGATTCCCCACTTCTGCCTGTTATCCTTGGCTACAACAATACAACCCTTCCTTTGATTGGGTAAAGGGAGAATTAACCTCTTGGGGGTCTTCCTGTTATTTGAACTGTTTATCTTGACCCACAAGACTTTCTGGTTGTCTGTTGGCTTCCACGGCTATCCCTCCTACCTTGCCTCCTGATTACTATGAATTTGCAGACGTGTTTTGCAAGAGAAAGGTGGAGGTTTTACCTCCAAATCGTTCTTTTGACTGTGCGATTAATCTGATCCCTGGAGCACCTCTTCCCAAAGGAAGGACTTATCCCCTGTCTTTGCCTGAACAAAAGTCCATGGAGGAATATGTGAAGGACAACTTGGAAATAGGTTTTATTCGACCCTCTTCTTCTCCAGTAGGGGCAGGTTTCTTCTTTGTCAAAAAGAAGGATGGGGGGTCTTCGACCATGCATAGACTATCGAGGGTTAAATCAGATCACTGTAAAAGACTCCTACCCGTTGCCTCTGATTCTGGAGTTATTTGATGTGCTTAAAGGAGCCGTTATCTTCACTAAACTTGACCTCCGAGGGGCTTATAATCCGGTTCGAATTAGAGAGGGAGATGAGTGGAAGACAGCTTTCAATACCCGCAATGGACACTATGAGTATCTGGTTATGCCATTTGGACTCTGTAACGCTCCTGCTGTCTTCCAACGTTTCATGAATGACAGTTTTGCAATAATCTACCTGGATGATATCTTAATTTTTTCCAAGACTCACCTTGAGCACTGCTCACATGTAAGGCAAGTATTACAGCGGCTGAGAGAAAACCACCTTTATGCAAAGATTGAGAAGTGCAATTTTCATCAAAACCAGATATCTTTTCTTGGATACATCATCAATAGTGTCGGTTTCCAAATGGACCCACAGAAACTCTCTGCTGTCTTGCAATGGCCCCAACCAACCACTTTGAAGGGACTCCAAAGCTTTCTGGGGTTTGCAAATTACTACAGGTGTTTCATCAAGGGTTTTGCCTCCATAGCTGCCCCCCTTACTGCTATGACTAGGAAAGGCACCAATTGCAAACTGTGGCCCTCAGAAGCAGAATCAGCTTTCCAACTTTTAAAAGGTATGTTCAGCAAGGCTCCAATTCTTCAGCATCCAAACCCTGATCTCCAGTACATAGTTGAGGCGGATGCCTCTGAGGTAGGAGCAGGTGCTGTGCTGTCCCAGAGACAACCTAAGACCGGTAAGATTCATCCAGTGGCGTTTTTTTCTAAAAAGTTTTTTCAGCGGAGATGAATTACGATGTTGGGAACCGAGAACTACTGGCTATAAAACTTGCATTAACCGAATGGCGACAGCTTCTGGAAGGGGCTCTAAAGCCTTTTTCTATCCTGACTCACCATAAAAACCTGCTGTATCTTCAAACTGCTAAACGTTTGAATTCACGTCAAGCTCGATGGGCTCTGTTCTTCTCCCATTTTAATTTTGTCCTTTCCTATGTCCCTGGGCATAGGAACAGGAAGGCAAATGCTCTTTCTAGACAGTTTGTTACTTCTGAAGAACATCAACCTGCCGAACAATATATAATTCCACCTCACAAGATTGTCGCACAGATCTCTGCAGCTCTTTGCCAACAGTTACAGGAAACCCAGAATCGTGTTCCTCAAGGGCTGAAAGTACCACCAGGTTGCCTGTTTGTAGTCCCAAGCCTCATGAAACCTGCACTCCTCTGGGCACATGATGGAGTGTTATCTGGTCATCCTTGTGTCACAATCACTCTTAAGACCTTGCAGCGTCATGTTTGGTGGCCTCATATGAAAAGAGATGTTACAGACTATGTGGCTGCCTGTCCAACCTGTGTTGCTAATAAAGTACCTCGCACATTGCCTGCTGGGCTATTACAACCGCTTCCTGCACCTAGCCAGCCTTGGACCCATTTAACTATGGACTTCATTACAGAGTTACCTAAATCTGATGGCATGACTGCTATATGGGTCATAGTGGATCGCTTTTCAAAAATGTCTAATTTTGTACCACTCTCTGGATTACCTACAGCGGAGGCTCTGTCTACCCTCTTCCTTTCTCATGTTGTGAAACATCATTGTATACCTACCAATATCGTCTCAGACCGCGGATCTCAGTTCATTTCCCGATTCTGGAGAGCGTTTTGTAAGAAACTGGGAGTAACGCTCTCACTCTCTACCTCACATCACCCGCAACCAGATGGTTAAACCAAACGCATTAACCAGACCCTTGAAACCTATCTTCGGCATTACATCAACTCGCTACACTCCAATTGGTCTAAGTATTTGCCCTTGGCTGAATTTGCCATTAACTCTCGTTGGCACAGTGCTCTACATACCACACCATTCTACGCAGCCCTGGGATATCACCCTCAGACCTTTCCATTACTTCAGCCTTCATCCAGTGTACTAGCAGCAGATCAACGGGTGAAGAATATCTTGCTACACTGGAAAAAGATTTGCTTATTGCTACGGAAGTCAGCAGGCAGATATGAACGTTTCTCCAACAGACGAAGATGCCATATACCTCCATATGCGGTGGGGGACAGAGTTTGGCTGTCTACCAAATACGTAAGACTGAAGCAACCCTCTACCAAATTGGGCCCTCGATTCATTGGTCCTTTTAGAGTAATTGCTAGAGTCTCCTATCGGTTGAAATTGCCCTCCTCTCCCCTGGAACGTGGAACACAGGGCGTATCCGGAGAATCTTCAATCGTTACTCCAGAACTCAACAACTACCTCCTCCTGTTCTTGTTGATGGACAACACGAGTTTGAAGTCTCTAAGATTCTGGATTCTAGAAGAAGGGGTCGTGGCTTACAATATCTGGTTCATTGGAAAGGATACCCCATCACAGACCGTTCCTGGGTTCCAGCTAAAGATTTGCATGCCCCTGCTCTCATCCGAGACTTTCATGCCTCTTTTCCTGCTAAACCTTGCTAGGCCCCCATTGGAGAGGGGGTCCTGTCATGTACCTGGGTGTCCTTGAACCGGGAAATTCCCTGTTTCATAGCTTGCAGCCTTTTCTGTTGTGCCACAAAGAAGCTCTGGAGTTTTTTGCAGTGATTTTCCAGCCTGATGCTTTACTTTTGGACTCACTAGCTCCACCTGCTGTCAGCTGCAAACAATGTACAATTTAACCAGCTGTGAACAATGTACAATTTATCCAGCATTTAAATAGCAGCACTTCTTGTTCCTCAATGCCGTTTGTTTGGAATATCTTCCTGGTTGTGTTGTTTGCTCTTTTACTGACTATCGTGTATGAACTTTTGCCTGTATTCTTGACCCCTCTTCAGCCTGCCGAATCTGTACTTCACCGCCAGCTTGTGTATGACTTGTGCCTGCCTGACCATTCTTTGGATTACGTTTGGATACCACTTTGCCCAATCTGTTGCCGGCCTGATCTCTGACTAAGTTTTCGCCTGAATCCTCAGCACTAAAGCTCCACTTGGGACTTTACCTAACAGGTACCTAACATCCCCCCCAGCACAAGACCTCCTTTGTAACTCTAAATAGGTAACGGTTAAAATATTTTAAAGCGTCGCCTATGGAGATTTTTATGTACCATAGTTTGTCGCCATTCTACGAGCGTGCGCAATCTTAAAGCACGACATGTTAGGTGTTTAGTCAGCGTAACATCATCTTTCACATTATACATAAAAAAATGGGCTAATTTTACTGTTTGTTTTTTTTAATTCATGTGTTTTTCTGCCCACAAAAAATGCATTTGAAAGACTACTGCGCAAATACCCTGTAAGATATTGCAATGATTGCCATATTCTCTAGGGTCTCAGCAAAAAAAAAAAAAAAAAAAAAAAATTTTATATAATGTTTGGGGGTTCAAAGTAATTTTTTAGCAAAAAAATAGATTTTTTTTGTAAGAACTTACCGTAAAATTCTTTTCTCTGAGTTCACCGACAGTCACCGCCCACTCATACAGTCTGCACTTCTGGGTATTGGTCTTATCCACAGGAGTAAGCTAGGCATAAGATTTTGTTAGAAAACATTCACAAAACCTTTGTATAGACACACCTACAGGGGGGCTGTCCCTCTGGTCCAATACCCCCAGCTAGCAGCATTCCCAAATCAGTTTGGTAGCAAGCAGTATAGAGATCCATGAACCCCAAAAGAGGGGTGGGGGGCGGCAACTGTCAGAGGACTCAGAAAATACTTTTACGGTAAGTTCTTACAAAAAATTCTATTTTCTCTTACGTCCTCTGACAGTCGCTGCCCACTCATACAGTCTGCACTTCTGGGATGTCCCAAAGCAGTGTAGATGTGAGGGGTGGGAAACTTAACCGTCAAAAAGGCAACGCAGCACCCAGGTCAGAGAAAAGAACCTTTTCTGAACTAGAAAGGTAAACACTGGGTAACAGGAAAGCTCAACAGGAGCGAACAAACCCAGGAAAGCAAAATAACCAAGGGGAAAAAACCCCAACAGGAGGAGACAGGCTAAAAACCGCCATGTCTCCCCTAAGGCAGTGGTTCTCAACTCCGGTCCTCGGGACCCACCAACAGGCCAGGTTTGCAAGATAACTAAATTACATCACAGGTGATCCCATTTGCTGCTCTGTGATTGCAGTATTCTAGTCTGCATCTCCCCAAGGTAATACTTAAAATCTGGCCTGTTAGTGGGTCCCGAGGACCGGAATTGAGAACCACTCCCCCTCAGAACTTTGCGGCCAAAAGAGGCATCTGCCGATGCCAGAGCATCAAGTCTGTAAAATTTAGTAAAGGTATGCACGGATGACCAGGTCGCCACTTTGCATACCTGGGAACCCAACGCCTGATGGCGGAAGGCCCAAGACGCACTAACCGCTCTGGTAGAGTGCGCAGTGACAGGGAAAGGTGGAACCTGATCCCTAATTGAATAGGCCTGCACAATCGTCTGTCTGATCCATTTGGAAATGGTTGCCGCAGACGCAGCCGTACCCTTCCGAGGTCCCTCAGGAAGGACAAAAAGAGAATCCGACTTTCTGAAGGATCCAGTAGACTACAGGTAAACCCTGATCGCCCTCACCCCATCCAAGGAATGCAAGGCAAACTCCTTAGGATGCTTAGGCTTCGCACACAGCGAAGGCAAGACAATGTCCTCGTTGAGATGGAAATCCGAAACCACTTTCGGAAGAAAGGACTGATGAGGTTGCAAGACCACTTTGTCCCTATGAACAACCAGATAGGGAGAGCAGCATGACAGAGCCGCCAACTCCGAAACTCTGCGAGCAGATGTGAACGCCACCAGAAAGGCAACATTCCGTGACAACAACGGCAGAGGATTCTCCCGGATGTTCTCAAAGGGAGGACGTTGCAAAATGGACAAAACCAAATTCAGGTCCCAAGGAGGCAAGGGGGCCCTCCTAGGGGGAGGCAGATGACGCACCCCTTGAATGAAAGTGCGGATCAAGGAATTCAACGCCAGAGGGCATTGAAAAAGAATGGCCAGCGCAGATAACTGGCCCTTAATAGTGGTCAGCGCCATATGCTGCTCCACACCAGTTTGCAGGAAAGCTAACACCCTCGCCACCGAAAAGGAGCGGGGATGGAACCCCTGGGATTCACACCAGGCAAAATAAGCCTTCCAGGTACAATAATAAATCTTACCTGATGAGGCCTTCCTAGCCTTGAGTAAGGTAGGAATGACCGCCGACGAGAGACCCCTGTCTCTCAAGACCTGGCTTTCAACAGCCACGCTGTCAAAGCCAGCGACTGTAAAGCAGGATGGAAGATCGGCCCCTGAGACAGAAGATCGTCTCGTAGTGGGAGCCGCCAGGGAGGCTCAACGACCAGTTGCATGATGTCCGCATACCAAGACCGACACGGCCAGTCTGGGGCCACTAGAATCACCAACCTCGGTTCCGAGACCAACCTGCGACGGAACCTGGACAACAACTGAATTGGGGGAAAGGACTAAATCAGGCGATACCAATTCCAAGGCACGCCAGAGGGTCGCATGTTCTTCCCACATTGTTGTTTAGCCGAGACGCGAACAGATCCACATCCGGGGATCCCCACCGCGCACACAGTATCTGAAACACCTCCGGGTGTAGGGACCATTCCCCCTGGTCCAGGGTCTGGCGACTCAGATAGTCCGCCTGCCAGTTCTCCATACCTGGAATGTGAACTGCCGAAATCGCCAGGACCTGCTTCTCGGCCCAAGACAGAATCTCGGCCACTTCCTTGGCTGCCCGGGCACTCCTGGTGCCCCCTTGGTGATTGATGTAAGCCACCGCAGTTGCGTTGTCCGTCTGCACACGCACAGGGCGGCCCTAAAGACGATCCGACCAAGGGAGCAAACAGAGCCTGATTGCTCACAGTTCCAAGACATTTATCGTAAGGGAGGACCCCCCCTCTGACCAAGTGCCCTGGGCAGACAGATTGCCCAGAACGCCACCCCAGCCCGATAGGCTGGCGTCCATGGTTACCACTGTCAAAAGCAACGGTCGAAAGGATTTTCCTTCCTTCAGAGCCGGAGACTGGAGCCACCACAGAAGATCCGATCTGACTTGGGGGCTCAAAGAGATCCTCCTTTCCAAGGAGTGAGGATGCCTGTCCCACCTGATCAGAATCTCCACTTGCAGAGATCGTGTGTGGAACTGTGCAAATGGTACCGCCTCGAAAGCCAACACCAAGCCCATGGACCGCGTGCAGGTCCGGAGCGAAGAGGACTCGTTGTCCCTGAAGGACTTGACCTCGTCCTGCAGAGTCCGGAGTTTGTCCTGCGGAAGAAAGACCTTCGTCTGGGCGGAGTCCAGAATCATCCCCAGGTAAGGGAGATGAACAGAAAGGGACAATGTCGACTTCTGAAAATTGTTGGTCCACCCGAACTCCTGGAGCGTCTGAACTGTGGTTGACAGATCGCGCAACAGAGTGGCACTGGAACTCGACCAGGTACTCCAGGATGGCAATGCCCTGTACCCGCAACAAGGCAAGAACAGGAGCCAACACATTGGTAAAAACCCTTGGAGCCGAAGCGAGGCCAAAAGGCAACGCCACAAACTGATAGTGCTCCTCCATAATTGCGAATCAGAGGTACCTCTGATGACCCTCGTATATAGGGATGTCTAGATACGCATCCTTGGAGGTCGATGGAAGCCAGGAAATCCCCTGGACTCAGGAATGCCACCACTGACCGGAGGGACTCCATCCGGAATTTCTGGACCCGCACAAAGCGGTTCAGAAACTTTAAGTCCAGGATCGGACGCACCTTGCCCTCTTTTCTGGGCACTGTGAACAGATTAGAGTAAAAACCCTGAAACCTGTCCCGATGTGGCACCAGGACAACCACCCCCTGGGCGAGGAGATCCTGAACCACCTGATGGAGATCTCGGAAACGATCTGGGGTCAAATGAAGATTTGAGGGAAAGAATCTGTCTGCTGGGCGTGATCGAAACTCGATCTTGTACCCTGACCGAATGAGTTCTTGAACCCACCTGTCCTGAATCTTGGCCAGCCAAGGTTCGGGAAAACAGCGCAGACGTCCCCCCACCCCTGAAATGGGTGAGGGCGCCCCTTCAGGTCGAGGCGGACTGGGCCGCCGTGCCCGTGTGGGTGGCTTTAGGCTTGCCCGCCCAAGGCTTCTTCTGGCCACCAGAGGCCTTGAAGGACTTACCCTCGTCTTGTGCCTTGAAGGCACGAAAGAACCCCTGGTTAGGTTTAAATGATGGGCCCCGCTTACCGCGGAAGGATCTTCCCCTGGACACCTGGGGCAGCAGCATGCTCTTACCCCCAGTGACCCCCTTCACCAGTTCAGCCAGAGAGTCCCCAAAAAGACAACTCCCTGCATAAGGGATGTCAGACACCGTGTTCTTGGAAGACTGGTCGGCCGATCAGCTTTTCAACCAAATCGTCACTGCAACTGCAGACAGGCGTGAGACTAAAGAGGCCTCATCCAAGGCCACGTCACACAGGTATAAAACAGCCTGAATAATTTGATCCACCATCTCCAGAGTAGCAGGAGGGGCGGAGTCAGCGATAAGGGTGCGTTTAAGCACCTTGGCCCACTCCACAACAGCCTGAGAGACCATTACGGAAGCGAACACGGGTTTCATTAAGGAACCCGCTACCATGTAGATGTGGCGGGTAAGAGTTTCCACCCGCCTCTCCGCCGGGTCTTTAAACACCAGAGAATCCTCCTCGGGCATTAAAGTGGCTTTATTTAACCTAGACACAGTGTGGTCCACCTTAGGTGCCACAGTCCAGCGCGAATCCACCGGAGCCACAAAGGGATAACGGTACTGAAATCGCTTGGGCACCACAAAATTGTGCTTTAAATTGCGCCATTGGTCATTCACGGTCTCGTGAAACTCAGCGGGGCGGGGAAAAACCTGACCCGACTTCTGGGCTTTGCGGGTCCCAAAGGAAGACCGCTTACCCGACAGGTGGGGCTCATCTAAATGCTAATAAGCACAGACATTGCAGCGCGTTCTCTTGCTGAACTGGAGGTGGAATCCTCCTCCTCCACATTCCGACCGAGAGGACTGAGACCCCTCAGGGGGTACACTGTCCGTGGCAACCATATCTGGCTCTGAATCAGAAGACTGAGAAAGCCTGGGCCTTTTCCTAGAAGCCTGGTCAGACATTAACAAATCCACTTTTGACGCTAAAGTCGCAAGCCAGCAGTAAGAGAGACTATAACAGGATTCAGGGGTACCTGAACCCCCCACCAGAGCAGGGGGGAATTTGCTATCCTGGGACTTCAGAATTTAAATGGTGCTGGCCCTTTAAATCGGCGAGTACCGCGGTTCCCACCGCAAATGCACCGCAATGAGGAACTAAGCCTGTGCTACTAAAAACTGCAAAATAATGAACGCCAGCAGGAATGCAGCCCAGGAAACACCATAAAATCCCCTAAAAGTGTGCCTATACCTTGCCACATGCTGTCAGCTCGATCTGCATGCGAGAAGAAAGAAGTGACCTCACGCCACTAGAGGCAGAACACAGCTCTGAGCCACAAGAAAATGGTTGCCAATACAAATCTATGGAGAAGGCTCTGGGAAAATGGCCACTGTTCACATAAAGAACATAGTGCCCACACTAAAGATGGTGCCCGAAGGGCGCCAACAGAATTTCAGAAAATGGCTGCTGCCCTCACAATTAAGGCCAAACAGCCTGCCCACACCTAAAATGGCGGCCCTGCAGTTTTACACCTATTGCGGCCCCCACACACCATGCCTGTACCCCCAAAACGTTGCAGAAGCACCTCAGGGACATCAGGGACCCCCACACAGCGGTAGAACCGCCGCAGCACCCCCGCAGGGACCGGGAAGGGACACACAGGGACCGCACTGACAGACATGAGGGGGATATTACAGATCCATGTGCACTGCCATCCCCATAAACCGAGGGCCCACATACACACCCCGACAGACAATGCCATAGACAGAAGGGTAGCATGGTACTCACTGGTCCAGTGAAACGTGGGTACCGCTCTGCGACAGGAAGCCTCCCACTCTGGGTGGTGGTGCCGTCAAACCGAAAAGGTCACTAGCAACACACAGCGTACCGCAGTGGAGACATCCCAGCGAAGTAGCCACTTCGCAGGCTCATCCGAGGACAGGGGCCTGGGCGTACGCATAGCCTGCTAACGCTCGATGGCAGGCCCTAGGATAACCAGTGCGATTAATTGGCTCTTTAACCTGATCGGGATGGACTGTGTCAGAGTGACAGTCTCCATCCCCGATCGCCGCTCTGTGCACACGGGGACAGTGCATGTGGCCGGCTGTGATTGGACACAGCCAGTCACGTGGTAAAGAGCCATACTACTGCATGCTACCTCTGAAATGAAAATGAGGCATAACAGATCAACCGCTGTATAGCCAGAAGAGGAATAGCTAAAGAGTTATAAAGTTGACAAGAGGGGAAAAAAAGACTTGGGACTATTGCCCATACAGGACAAACCCCTAAAAAAAAAAAAAAAAAAAAAAAAAATCCTAAAATTCACCATCCAAAAACTTACAGTTTTAGGTTATGGTAGTTGTCTCCAGTACTGACTCTCCCAGTGATAGTTTAGGAAGAAGAGGATTATTTAAACCAAACACTATTTTGTGGAAAATTAATCTGTTACAAAGCCATAGGTTCAAGTACATTCAACTTTCAAAGACCAGGCTGGATCAGTAGCTTAAAAAAAGAAACTGGAACTCTTTTGTAATCTATCAATCTTAAAAAAAAAAAATCTGATTAAAGTGCAAGAGCCAACAGTAATGTCTGTATTAAATTAAATAAGCCAGTTTTGAGTCATCTGAAAAATGTTCAATGATTGCATTTAGAATATGCACTTTACTTGGACAGGTAGGTTCATGTAAAGAACACAAATGTTGTGCCTATGACCATTAACTGAAATCATCTAAAACACAGTTAAACACTGCAACTGAAATATTCGGCAAGAATGGGTTAGGATCTGTTCACCCCAGCTCATGCCCGTTTTCCTCCATTTGATGCACAAGCTGGTTAGCATTGTGTAGGCATGGTCCAATGCATCGTGACAATACATTACACATCAGTCTTATTTATAAAAATAATTTAAACCTTCATACTGCAGTTCATAAGTATACCATTGCATATGTATGGTGGAAACAGCATAGAATTTTTGATAGGGTCCCGTGTTTATCAATGCATCTGGTGCAAATGAGCCCTTGTAGCGGAAACTAGATTACATAACCTGCCATTTCTGGAGAAGACTAACACACGAAAAAGCAATCTAAAAAGTAATGGGATGGCCTAATGGGTTACTTGTAACAGAGAGCAGATGTTAACCACTCTACATTACACATTGCATTCTATAACCCATTCATAAAATTCAGTCTATAGGGTGACAGTAGAGCACTCCATAACAAGGAGATCTCTTCCTGCTTTTTTTTGCTCTGCAGTCTCTCTTAATGCCCTTTGCTGTCATCAGATTCCTAAAACCATGCCCTTTGCTGTCGTCAGATTCCTAAAACCAGCAGGTTACAATGCTTTCTAAAGGCACAACGCACTTTTTCTTTCTCAAATCAGCAATATTGCCGCACCACTGCTTTACCAGCTGTTAAAGAGAGATCAACCGCATAAAAAAATGACCAGAAGTTGACCACAAAGAAAAAGCTTTGCGTTTGGCATTTTCTCTATACCAAATGAAAGTGGATCATGCTGGCAAAAAGGTATTTCCAACGACAGGGGGGGGGGGGGGGGGGAGCCTTTAAAGGTTTTGTAAAGTGTGAAAGGCATAACCTTTTCATAGTAGCTAGGTGGTCAGTTCTGCAAGTATGCCCCAGCAGCCTTTAAGAATCTTATTAGCCAGCTGATCTCTAAACATGTATTCTATTTGGCAAGCAATTGTGCTTAAACCTACGCTATAGCACAGTAGTCCCCAAAATGCATCTTTGCCTTTCATCTGGCCCTTGAGGCATTATTCCTCCCACTAACACCAACTATTTCTTCCCCCCCCAATACCAAAGATTGGGCATTGTTACTCCCACTAAGAACAGTCCACACCACCCCCCCTGACTGACTGACTGTATAATCCATTTCTCTAATGTTCAGTAACAGTCACAGCTCCTGATGTTCATAACCATTGGGTTATACTGTCTGTAGTCCTGGAAGGCCACTAGGCAGGAAAACATCTGGCTATGCCTACGGGGGGCAGCATACTCCCTCGTCCTGCTATAGGTACTCAGTTTTGTTTGAAGCAGTGTCAGCAGAATTACTACTCCACAGATGGGTGGGTGCTGTGTCCATCAATGGACATCAAGGAAAATGGATTTTACGACAAGTCAAAAATCCCATTTTCTCTTTCGTTCATTGACAGACAGCTCCTGATCTTCATAACCATTGGGACATTCCAAAGTAGTGTTAAACATGAGGGGTGGGAACATCAAAAAAAAAAAAAAATTCCCAAAGCTAAACAGGAGCTTGACCAAAACTGCAGCCCATCTGAAAAAAAAATATATATACTCTTAAAGGACAATCAAGTCCTCTAAACAGCAGCCTACAAACCTTGCGGCCAAAAGAAGTATCCACAGATGCCAACACATCCACTTTATAGAACTTCGTGAAAGTGTGCACCGATGACCAGGTGGCCACCTTGCAAACCTGCGTCACTGACGCCTGATGACGGAAAGCCCAGGAGGCACTAAGTACCCGAGCAGAGTGCACCTCGACAGGCAAAGGAGGAACCTGACCCCATCTGTCTGATCCATCTGAAAATGTTCACAGAGGAAACAGACAACCCTTTCTGAGGCCCATCTGTGAGCACAAATAAAGAGTCTGACTTCCTTAAACTCCAAAGCTGCCAGGTACACCAATTGCCTGGACCACATCCAAGGCAATTTCCTTCAGATGTTTCAGCCTGAGAAACAGGGAAGGCAACACAAAGTCTTCATTCAAATGAAAATCAGAGACAACCTTTGGGAGGAACAACGAACAGGGGCAAAGAACCACCTTATTTCTGAATCACCAAATAAGGTGAACAGGATAACGCCACCAGTCCAATACCCTGCGCACAGAAGGTGGTGGCCACCATCTGAGACATCATAACCAAGGGATTCTCAAAAGGAAGGCTTCTGGGAGGATCAAAAGCACCAAACCGAGGTCCCAAGGCAGCAACGGAGACCGCACTGGAGGAACTAAATGACGACACCCTGTGGCCAAGGGTCAATGGCAGAAGACCGCCAAAAGCCTGACACCTGGCCCTTGATGGTACTCAAAACGAGTTTCTGTTCAACCCTACATTGAAGGAAGGTCACGATCCAAGTCACTGAGAAGGCATGAGGATGAACCCCAAGAAACACACCCTACACTGTACATCTTCCACGTACGATGGTAGATCTTCCTAAAAGTAGATTTCCAGGCTTTTAAACAGCGTTGGAATCACCAACTCAGATAAACCTCTATCCATCAGCACCTGGCATTCAGCCAAGCCATTAAAGGCAGAGACTAAAGCAGGATGGAAGATCAGTCCTTGGGGCAGCAGATCCTACCTGAGAGGAAGCTTCCAAGAACATCTGCGACTAGCCACATTAAAGCTGTGTGCCAAGGCCAGTCCAGAGTCAGCAAGATGACTAGAATCCTTTCTGCCCTTGATCCTGCATAGAAGTCTTGGCAGAAGCTTGAGAGGCAAGGTGTAAATCAGACAATACTGACCCCACGGGGTCAGCAGTGCATCTGTGGCATCCAGCAGAGGATCCTGTGACCGAGCCACAAACCTTTGTTGTGCAGAAATTGTTTGAGTTTGAGATGACCTATTAGAAATGTGAGAGGAAGTCAATATAAATGAAGGCAGAAAGGGGGGGGGGGGGGGGAACAAGGTCAGTCCTGTCTACTGGAAAGCTGCACAATTTGAGCACAAAAATTGTGCCAATACCCTTCATGGACTATAGGCAAAATACCATAATGATATAGAAGAGCAAAAATTTTACAAATGGCGACCGTCCCACATGGGGCTAGCTAAAAACATACAAGGAGTACCCATTATACATCATACACAAACATATGCCAATTTGTACCGCCGCCTGGAGAATAGCATGGGCAGGCTGCATTGTGTAGAAATCTTTAATCATCTAACTTGTTCCGGACTAAAGTTTGCAAAAGTCCTTCAGAGATATTTTTCAAAAGGGTACTAATTACTTTCTGGAACATAAATACTATGAGTAAATATACACCAATAACTCTATACTAGTGAAATTATGTGTCAATATAGCATAGTAAATACAAAGTATGGTACAATACTAGATCATACTCACAAAATTGAAATTACCATCTTGAATATAGTAAATTGCAGACGAAAGATTGTGTAGTGGTTGCATACAATCAGGGTATCACCATGTATGGGAGATTGGACATACAATCCTCCGAGAAAAAGCTGGGTCACATGGACCCCAAAAGTAGTATAAAAAAAAAAATCACCTTTGATTCAAGACAGGTGAAATGTCAAAAAAAAAGTGAATAGGGTATGGACTAGAATAGAGAATTGACGATTCAAAAAACCCCCCCATCTGTATGGCTATGCATGTCTCTTAAAAAGGAAACTCTTCCATAATAGGAAACCCTAAGGGGGGGGGGGGACTAAAGGTTGTCAGACATCTACAAGTATAATATAATTAACGATAGTAATAAAACCTTCCCCATGGTACCATTTCAGGTGCTTGGGGTCCTATAAAGTAAAAATCAACAAAGTACCTGTAAGTCGACAATGGCCGTCCTGGGCAAGCAACCATTACCTTCCCTGTGCAGTGAAAACCGACAGAGGCGGTGGTGCTAGAGCCTGTGTGCAGGTGTCCATCCTGACTAAATTACAGCCATCAGCTGGCTAGTTGAGAAAGCTGGACGCGTTCGTCAGCATGGTGACGAGCAGCATCTATGTCAGGTCCTCTGGCAGGGGTGGTGCACAGCATCAGGGCCCCCCCCCCCCCCCAAAGGATGGGCGTCCCGCCACCACCAAGGCAATGACAGCAGAGTATGCATTCCAGAAGGAATGCAAACGGCAGAAGGTCAAGGAAAGCACCTTCCTCATTCTGCCGAGAGGGCCCCCCTGCATCAGAGAACAAAGGCAGGCCCTTAGTGCACTAGCACTTATCCAGGGGAGACAGGTCCAATTGCATCAAAGGGGTACCATCTGAGGAAAAAAAAAAATTATATAATTATATTTTTATACATATATACACACACACAACAAAATGTGAGGAATAAAAATAGAAATGAATAAAACCATAGCAATATAAACAAATCCCATACATGCAAATATAGTATTGTACCAGACTTTGTACTTAGTATTTACTCTACTACGATTGACACATAATTACACTAGTATTGATAGATTGGTGTATGTTTACTCATAGTATTTGTTCCAGAATGTAATCAGTACCCTTTGAAAAATCTCTAAAGGAAAACACATTTTAGTCCAAAGATTATTCAAGATATCTACACAATACAGCCTGCCAACACCGTTCCAGGGAGCAGTACAAACTAATACATTTGTGTATAATGTATTATGGGTACTCCTTGTAGACATTCGTCCCATGTGGGATGTTATCCATTGTAATATTTTTGCTTGCATTTCTAGATGTCCATTCAATAAAACCCATGTTGGTTTTAGATCTATACCATTATGGTCTTTTGCCTATAGTCCATGAGGGGTATCAGCACAATTTGTGCTCAAATTGCAAAGAGACACCAACAGATCAACCTCAGGGATGCCGCACCAAAACAGCTTAAAAAAAAAAAAAAAAAAGACCCATCAGGCCCAGCACCCCTGGAGGGACAACCATCTGTTGGACAGCAGGTGGTGAATTGCAGCCTGCAATTTCTGGAGTTTGCCTTTGTCCAGAGGAAGGAGCATTCTGGCTAAGGCAAGACCCAGCTAGTCCAGTTTTGTGGACAGAACCAGAGCAGACTTCTGAACATTCAGAATCCAGCTGAACTCCCTCTAGAGTTTATGGCGATTTCCAGGTTTTCCACCAGAGCAGTAGGGGATTCCGCTTGCAGAATGAGGCTGTCCAAGTAGCTCATTACCACGATGCTAGCACTTTTGTTAAGACCCAAGGAGCAGAGGCAAGACCAAAGGTTAACACCACAAACGGAATACTCTCTCCTATGGCAAAGCGGAGGAAGCACTAGTGACCAGCGCATATTGGAATGTGAAGGCAAGCATCCTTGATTCAACAGATGCAAGAAAATGCCCTGAATCAGGGATGCCACCACCCTGCGAATGGATTCCATCCTAAATTTTGCAGTTGCACAAAGCAGTTTAGCGCCTTACGGTCCAGGATTGGATGCACCTTGCTTTCTTCCTGGGAACTATAAACTGGTTTGAGTAAAAACCCTGAAACGTTCCAAGCCAGAACCGGGACAATCACCCCTTGAAGCAACAGGTCTTTTATTGCTCCACTCAGACCCTGAAAAATGGTCTGGACATAGACGCAAGTTGGAAGGGAAGAACCTTGCCAGCAGACAAGAGTGAAACTCATATCTTGTAGCAGAACCGAATTACTTCATAGACCCACTTGTCTTGCAGCAGGGAAGTCCACAGGTCTGCAAACCAGCAAAGACTTCCCCCTCACCCAATACAGGCGAGGGTGCTGAAGGAGCCTTGTCCGCAGAAGCCCGCTCTCTGCTTGCCAGACCAGGTTCATTTGGATCCTCCAGAAAAAGAGACCCTTGTTAGTTGACCCTGGAGGGATATAAAGAAAAACATTTTTTTTTTTTATGAGCCGAGGAGGGTTCACGTCTACGACAAGGTTCCTTGCCCTTAACCAGCAGAAGAAAAGTACTCTTTTCCTGTGAGACCTTTGGGGCTACCCTGGATGGCATTAAAAACAGGAGATTCCCCTTGAAAGGGATAACGCAAGGCCTTTAGAAGTCTGGTCCACAGATCGCATCTAAGCCAAAAGACATGCTGAAGGACCACTGCCTAAACAGAGCCAAGCCACTAGGGGATCTGCATCCAAAGAGGCACAGGAAAAACTGCAGCCCCTGGACCAGCTGGTCCATCAGCTCAGAAAAGGCAGGGGGAAGCCATTCTCCCTCCAGATCACAGCCTAAAGGCTTAGCCCACTCAGATTTTGGGACACCAGGGCAATGGTGAATACTGACCTTAGTGTCGAACCAGCTTGTGTTTAGATATTGCGGGCCACAGCCTCTGCCTTCCTGTCAGCCGGATCTTTAAAGGCCAGGGAACCATTCAACTGGAATCATGGTTGCCTTGTTCAATCTGTAGACTGGAGGGTCCGTCACAGGTGCCAGTCCACAAGAGACTCATGGGGGGGGGGGGGGTGTAACTCCTAGTAAATTGCTTAGGGACCCCAAGGGGACACCTGGTCGTTCCCCCGCTTTAGCGACAATTCTGTCAAATTAAGCGGGGAAAGCAAACACAAGCCACCCAGAGCGGCAAAGGTGAGTGCCAGAGGGAACCTGCGCTGGTGTAGCTGCATCTTCCAGGTCTCACGCACAGATACAATCAGTGCTTCCACGAACGCCTTTTCATGCACAATCATCCTCACTGAGGATTCAGCGCATGTGGTCGCAGACCCATGTCCACAGCGGCCAAATCAGATTCAGGATCACGTGAGGCAGGAGGGTGCTTTTTACTAGCCGGTCGCCCGAAAGCCTCCTCCACCCGGGACACAAAAGACTCCAGGACCGCCATCAGTACATCGATGGATGGTTGGGACCTGCAGCATTAGAGGGTGGGGGTCAGGTGGGGAGATAAGCTCCAAAAGACTGAGTCACCAGGGGGACTCCATAAAGTGAAACACTGCAAAGGGGCAGCCCCCCACCCAGTCACAAAGCAATCCTCAGCAGAGTGAGAACCGCACCAGAATCACCACCCAGCAGAACAGGCACCTGCAGTCACCAGGATAATCTGTACTCCTGGATCTTTTCACTTCCTGATCGCTGCACGTGAAGTCAGCACCAGGGAATGAGGGGTTCCCACTGCTGAAATGGTCACCCACAGGGCACTATTTTCAGTGACGATCCACTGCAAAATGGCAGCTGGACTACACCAATATGGCCCACTGTGCATAAACCACAGGCTACACCAGAATGGCAGCTCCAGGAGAGGATCCCTAGGCCTCAAGGGCAGGCCCAGGCAAGACTGGGGTCCCTCACAGGAGCACCCACCAGGTACCATCCCCCCTGCACAGCTGATTGGCCGGCAATGCACCCCCACCCCCATTTCCAACATAGCACCCTGACCCCACACAGCCCCAGCATACGTGGAGTGGGGGGGGGGTAGGATGGTAGACAGATGAAGGGGGTGCCTGAGGTGAAGCCAGGGGTCTGACTGTCCCAAGGCAGGGCTCATATCACCCCCAAACCCTCTGGGGGGGGGGGGATAGCTACTCACCATACCAGGCGGGCACTGCCCCAAGACCCAACCCCGCGCCTTTGAAATGGGGGGCTGCCAGCCAGGAGGAACGCTTCGACTCAGGCAGAGACACCAGTCGTAAGCAACCTCACAAGGCCTTTAACTTGCAGGCCAGGCTCTGTCCAGAGGGGCTATATTGCGGCTAACCTAGCAAAGAACTGAGGTCTGCGTGCACTTGCCGGCCAGACTGGGGTGAAACAGGAAGAAAAAAAAAAAAAAAAAAAAAAAAACTATTTGCTAGGACCAGAGATCCCAGAGAGGCACTAGGTCCTTACCCCTGACTAGGCAGAAAAATAGCCAGGAGAGGGAGTATACCCCCTGGGGCTGCCCATAGGTGTAGCCAGATTTTTTTCTGCCTAGTGTTCTACTCCTGAAGGGGGCAGTTATGAAGATCAGGAGCTGTGTCAGTAAATGATCGAAAGCAAAAAAAAAAACTGTACCAAAGCAACACCAACATACTCCCAAATTAAGAGCAACTAGTTGGTGGATATTCCAACTTCTTTTATTAAAAAAGTAACAGGTCACACAGGTGAATATTCCCCCTGACCACTACATGCTGCCACTGAAAAGGTAGCTTACAACACCATAGGGTTGCCATATAGGCTCAGATCTCCCCATTTGTGATTCACAGGAAGAATCTAATGAAACTCCCACTTGGAGAAAAAGCTCTGGCTGATAAATGTACAATGCAAGTTTTCTTTTTTTAAAGAAACTTTTCAAAATTGTTCCATACAGAATTGATGTGAATGGGCACCAAAGCATGACTTCCCTTGTCATGCGATGCGACTCAAGTCACATCTAAAAATTGCACTAGTGTGAACAAGGCATTAAAGTTAAAGGGGTTGTAAAGGCAAAGTTTTTTTATCTTAATGCACCAAGATAAAGCCTGTGTGCAGCAGCCCCCCACAATACTTAAGCCCCATCTTTATCAAGCAATGTCCACGAGTCCCTTGGCCATCCAGGCCTTTCCCTCCTGATTGACAGACACAGCAGCGCCATTGGCTTTGGCTGAGTTTGACAGCAGCTAATCAGGAGTAAAGGGGCTGAGCTGAATGGAAGCTCTGAGTCTAAATGGACATGGAGCAGTAGCTTGGCTCATAGCAAGCTGCTTGCTGTGGGGGCCAGATGCAGCAAAGTGACCCGAGAAGAGGATTGGGGCTGCCCTGTGCAATAACCACTGCACATAGGTGGCAAGTATACCTCTACTGCCCTTCACTGTTTTTTGGGTTAGTGCAGAAACATGCAACTGTAATTTATAGTCAAGCTGGATAATTAGTCCGGACTTTGGCTGCCAGTGAATTTGTATTTAAAAGCAAAAATGGAGCAATTGGACTGTCATGAAAGCATGGCAAATAAAATGCATGAAGTTTAACATACATATTTCTAGTAACCTTCTATTCACCATTAGGGTTATATAACATTTTATTTAAACATACTTCATTGCCAAGACTGCTGCCTTTGTCAATGTGAGGTCACCATGTAGTTAGTGGTATCTGCATAGCTAAAAAGAAGAGCCTAGAGCGCCATTTCCTCATTGCTATAGCAACTACCAAGGTTCAGCTAAAGCAACTTTACATGCATTTCCTTATTGGGTTTATCCTGCACTTCGTAATCCACCACACTCCACTAGCAAGATCATGGCGATTAGATTTTTTCATTCTCATGGCAATTGGATTTTCTCATTCCTTCCTCTACAACATTCTTTATTAAAGGTCAGCTGCCCTGCAAATGTGGGCAACTAAGTCATTTGTGGAGTTGTCATTAGGAGTGAGGGTGTGGGGCTGTGGAATGGCACCATTTTACACTATGCAGGGTGTAACATGAAATCTTGCATGAAGGTTGGAATTGAAAACAAGAATGTGTTGCATCAACATGATGAGATCTTAAAGCTGTTTTTAATTACTTTAATTTGTCAGAAACAATAGTTTCAAAAAATTCACACTTTAAATACATTATATTTTTATCCAGTATCACATTCTTTTAGGATCATCAATAGAGAAACTTCTCCATACAAGCAGAGACCTTTCATAATACTGAAAGTACATCAATACCAAGCAGTAGGCTGCAACAAAACAAAATTGCACAATTGTTCATAAAGAGTACAGCAGACAAACCATACAGATTTGAGTTTAACTGAACATTAACTTAGGACAGAATATATTCTTTTAATTATCACACAAAAACACATGATGCATAAATATCTCCTTATTAAACAAGTTACAAAAATACTGGTACTTTTGTTCTGTTTCCCCACAGGTTTGCATTATTTGGCAAGGACAGACTCCTATGAAAAAAACCACAGAAACAGAAGATTGAAAGTAGAGTTCAGTTTGCACTGTTTGAACTGCATTTGTTTGTTTGAATTTGAGGTGGTAGACCAAACAGTACATTAAGCCAAGTTTGCATCACTGCATGACTAGATTCAGGGTCTCAATACAGACCAGCTGAAATTGGTAAACAAGCAATAGATTTTAACAAGCACACACACACTTAAATAGCTAATTCATGCCAGAAAGTCAACATGCGATGAAGGAAGATCCATAGCATTAACAGAACATAGAACATGGTCTGGCAATGGCAGCACCATGTCTTCTACCATGGTTTCAAGAGTCACATCCGGTTACTCCATATGGACTTTAAGTTACCCACAGAGGCATATTTTCCACAGAAAGACTGCCAAATAATTCATCTTAAGTAGCTGAAAAGGACTGTTATGACCCTTCCACATTTGGAAGGCTTGGCCAAACATTCAGGAGGCATCTGGAGAAGTAAAATGTTTTACAAACGCTTGTTCATTTCTGGCACATTACTTCATGGAGCGGAGAAAAAAATCCTACAAGAGAAACACAGGTGTACATTAAAAGTAATTCTTACGAAACATAAGATCTGACCTTACAATCCATCTAGCATGCTAAATAAACTTTTGCCTTTAGAACTATGGGCATCAAGTGCCATACCTAAAGTGCATCTACACCTAAAAATGTAAGGTTGCAGCTTACTAGTCCTTAAATGCATTGTGGCTGCATTGGTTTCTCCCCTTCCCATTATTTTCACCTGATGAAATCTGCGAGTACTTTCCTGTCCTAGTAGGACAGCTCCACCTCTCAGACCAGGAATGGAAGACCATTGAACCTCTTCCCTCTTGCAGAGATGGACAGGGTTCTGTAGTTCTCAGAATATAAAACTGATATTACATGTCCTACACTATCGGATGCAGTGAAGATTCACTTTAATACATGAGAACAAACTTGTCAACTGAGTGCTGCAAACCAAAAACAAATTTTTAATATTTTCCCATCGATGTCTCCATGCTTCATCTTGTTGAGAACTCACTTTGAAACAATTACCCAGCATTGCTGCCCGTGGCCAACTTGGGCAAATGATTCATGTAGTATTTAGACTCATCTGCCCTAAGCTTAAGCATGCAGGCGAGTGCTTAGCTGAGAACCCCCCCCTTCCCCCTCCTGATTTCTTGCTTAAAAATGTCACACCCCAGAAGTAACTGAAATTAGTTTTTTTTTTTTTTTTTTTTTAAATATGATCTTCTATCCCATCTATTTTTAAATACTCATGCTGCTAGCATTAGTAAAATGTTGATTGAGAGCATGTTCCACTTTAGCAGATAAACATGTCATTTCAAGTGTCCATATCAAAAGGGGGCAAGCAAGTTTATTTTTGGGGTTTACATAGTTTATACAATTTAGTGTATAGAATTTAGTGTAGGCTTAATTTACTTACCAAAGGGCTTTTAGCAGAACTGGCGGGACTTCCATCCTTGTTGAGTGGCTTCAGATGGAGGATACCAACGCATCTGCAAATCAATTGCATGTGGTTAGATTTCACAAGGTAAGCAGGCACTTATACTCACCCCCCATGAGTACTTGTTGGTGTGCATCTGGATAATCACCTGTGCATAGGATTAACTGTATACCATCTCACCATGTAAAGGTTAAAAGACTACATTTAATGTACATTTCATACACTTGGGACATTTGACCATGGCGTAAACAGTTTGTATGTCTACTTCCATCACATATTCCAAATCTAACAAGTGTTAAACATGGAGAAAAAAAAATAAAAAATCCATAACACTAAGGGGGGCAGGTGCACCAGATTCTTGGGTTTAGTACACATCCTGGGGGAGGGGGCTGCCTACAAGTAAACATTTGAATATCTTAATTTATGCAGGTCCCACATTTAGGAGCTCCTAGTTTAGGGTTATGGACCACACTTAAGCTTTATATGCCATCCCAAATTTAAACAAAAGCTTTATATGCCATCCCAAATTTAAACAAAATGCTGAAACATTTAACTAGTCCCTACAATAAAACCAAAATTTAAGTCTAGGAAATTTCGGTTTGCATTACTTTGCCCCTCCCATGTGAAACTTCTTTAGCATAGCAAAAATGGCACTCAGATCATTTTAAAACTGGTAAACTCACAAGCACGTGCCACTGGATTAATAGTACATAACCTTTACTGTGTGTACTGCACTTTATCTAGCGCCAAGATCCGAGGTGCTGCCCCATTCTAGATTACAGAAGTGCCTTCTCCATGTTTGGAGCACCAAGGTTAAACCCGAGTCTTGAACTCTCCAACCACTTAAATTACCAACAGATCACAAGTTAAAAGTGCATGCAAAAATCAGCTCTAGCACCAACTGAATAATCTTCCGCTTTCAACAAGCATCTTCCAGTTCACACATGTTTAACCCTCTGACATGTTCTCACAATCTTTTCCGTGCTTCCCACTGCAGAAAGCCCATGTGGAATTAATTTCATGCAGCATCTTAGTGGGAACAGGAAAACCTCATTTGTCAGACCATGTAATGCTTTTCACCCTGGAAACATTCCCCTTTGGAAGAAGGTTCAAAGTCCCACTATGGAACACGCGAGACCTTTCAAACCAAAATAAAGCAGCAACCAATCCGTTTGCAGGCAACATTGCTCAAGGAGGGAAAAAAAAAAAAAAAAAAAAATATCTACATTATGGCTCAGTACAGTTCTATGCAATGATTCGCCTAGTAATACTGGATATTAACAGCCATTTTAGAGCTGTGATCTGAAGTTAAAGGCAACTTCAAGGTTTAATATACACCATTTGAATATATGCACAATCTACTTGAAAGTTAAACCCCAGAGAAGTTTGTTAAATAAGCACAAGCACATTACAAAAGTATCTGACAGCCATTTTTAGACAGATGTTTTTTGTTCCGTCTGTTTGTGGCAAGAAGCAGGGGGAGAGAACAGAAGATAACATTCCTTTGCTAAGCAGCATCATTTTTGGTCTACATCAGAGGTGAAGCTACAAATTTAGCTGGTTTATGCTGTCAAAAGGGTCAGGATAGCATGCATTTAGAATTCTTGAAGAATTGGAAAGTTTAGAAATGTTTTAAGAGTAGAAAATCAGTTTTTGCTGACCATTTTGCTCACAGCCAAGGTCTATTAACCCTTGTTAAAACAGGAACATTTTTACTTACATTTTGCACTAGTATTGCAAAAGGTTTTAGCTACAATTTCATGCTTCATACAAGTTCTAACAAATTAGCCACTATATACCGTTTCATTGGCTCAATGCATTAGAGTTTTGGCTAAAGTGTGAAAGTAATTTCTCGGGTTTTAGGGCCGACTTTACTGTAGTTTGAATTTCCCAAAATTAGGGGGAATCAAGTCTTTGGTAACAATCACTAATGCTGGTAACAATCACTAATGCTAGTTTTTTTTCCTCATTCCAGTTCCAAAAGCCACAATGTTGATTTCCCCCTTCTCATTCAAATTGTATTTTTTTTTTTTTTTATTAAAAAAAGGTGCAATTCCTATGAAGCCAAGTAGCTAAAATCTGACTGAACTAAATGCACTAGCAACCATGAAGGTACAAAGGCTAAACTTGCAAACTTTAAATTAAATGGTGTGTTTAACCATAATATACTGAGTAGCCCATTTTTTCCGTTTGTTATAATAACCATATAGCACAAGTAACAAGGTTTCCAAATGGTATGTTCTGTATTCCCAGGAGAATAAAAAAAAAAAAAAAAAAAAAAGTCAGTTTTATATATGAAGTGTTAGTGCTACACACTCTTGGCAATCAGGACCAATTTTAAGTATCACAAGAGCATTGATATTCAGGGGTACACAGTACTCATTGCAGCATCCTTTAAGTCAAAGTTGCCGTGGGTGAATCACAGCACTATTAGATTTTTTTGGTAACAAAACCCACACAGCACAATCTTCACATCGAATCACCCCAGTAAAAGGTTTTCAAGTTCGGTCACAAATGTTAAGATTACATTAACAAGCCAAAAAAAAAAGAGCTTTTGCCACCCAAGTATTAAAGGGTCTTAATAAAATAAATTTACACTTTATTCAAGGTCAGTGAAGCATCTTCATTTAATAAAACTTGCAGTTCATATTTTCCAGAGGGTACAGTCATGATGGGGTTATATTGGAAATTGGTTCTGAAGTCCTCTGCTCAACTGTCAAAGCTTTGCAATACTTGCCAGATTGCAGAGCCAGACTTACTCTAAGTACATGGATACCTAAAGCCTCTGTAAGGAACCAGATTATGTATTAATGAACCAGATGACTCGACTTTTAGCATAACAGGAAAGTTAGTTTTGAGTCACTTTGTGATATAATGTTTAACTATATAAAGCACACTAGTAAACCATTTACTTTAGTTTTAGAACCATGTACTATTAAGAGACCAATATTCAGTTTTAATCTAAAGCATGCACTGGAGCATTCAGTAATATTCATTCTATTCCCCCATAAAGTAGCCATAGGTCTATAAACCTGTAACACTGAAAAAGGACACTTCCTCCTTGTTTTGGGAGCTAGAGCTCTTTGAAAACCTCAGGAAATAAGGCAGCTTCAGCCTAATGCTTCCAGTCTACCATTATATGAATGAAGTCTCTCCAACAGAAGTCTTCAAAAGCAACCATTTCAAAAAGTAAAGGAGCACACATGCTAGAAGAATTGAGCTAATCCTACAACTGGCCTCACCTCCCTGCACAGAGCCATTACTTGGCACAACAGGGTGGCAAGAATTACATGTCATGCTGGACAAAAAAAAAAAAAAAAAATAAACACCCCACACTGAAGAGGCAATTTAAAAAAATAAAGGTTTGTCCCTCTAAACATTCATAGAACAGATGACCTCAGTGTGCTGCTTTAACTGTCCATTTCCCTGGCTGAGATGGGCTGTGATCAAGCTTTATTGCTAAAGGACACAAAAATCTAATAAAATTCAAGTCTCATTGGGAGCACTCCCGATGATGTCTTGAGTGACAAAACATGTAGAGCAGAGTCATTGCATAACTCTTGGTTCAGAGTCCATGAAGCGAATTGGCGTCCTGGACCTCCTGATCTGTGTACAAACCACCCGACTGATTTTTATGAAAGTGCACTACCAGAATGGAAATGAAAGCATCCATAGGGTAATTCCATGGTGTAAATTATTACACATGTATGAGACTGCTGGGGTAATTGAGCCCAAGAGCCAGGACTAACAGTGATCCACTTACACTGAGGAATTAACATACAGCCACTGGTGCAGTAAATGCTTGATACCCCCTAGAGCAGAGATATGCAAACCGTGGCTCTCTAGCTGTTGCAAAACTACAAGTCCCATTATGCCTCTGTCTTTCTATACCTCATGGGACTTTTAGTTCAACATCTGGGAGGGCCACAATTTGCATCATAGGCGTGCGCACGGGGTGTGCCCAGGCACACCCTAATCACCCTCCCCTGTCCAGGGGTCGGCAAGGTGTCTGCACACGGGACACTGGTGTCCATGAGCGGTCCTTGCCAGGTCCGTCGCACCACCACTGACTTTTCAGTCGAGTCTCACTGTCTGAGACTTAGACTCTTCCTTTCACTGTAAAAAAAAAAAAAAAAAAAAAAGCTGCTCCGCCTCTGCTGCCTCCTCAGCCTATGGGAACAAAGTGTACACGCCCCCTTCCCCAGCGCGCCTTGTTCGATATCCGAGCAGGAGATGCTGACTGCTGGAGGGGAGAGAGTACACAGTCTGCAGCCTTTAGAAGGCAAGTTGGAAGGGAAGATGATCTAAATGTATTTATGCATTTTTGCCAGTACTTACCCTGCCGAGGAGGGGGAGGGGTTGCGTTTTCTCTTCCCGTCTCTTAGTCAGTTGTCTTTTCTGTGAGGAGCAGTGCACCGATTCTGGAGAGAGGATATTCTCTAAACTTCTCCCCCAATCAATCTCTGCTACACCTCCCTACTCATTACCTGCCCACCTCCTCCTCTTCTGCACTACCACATCCAATGTCAGTGAGCTGCTGGAGCACTACAAGTACCAGCATGCCAGGAAATTGGGGCAGCAGTAGTGTATTTAATCAAGCTGATGCTTAAATGGAAAGTGCTGGTGTGTGTATACTGTGTACATAAATGGAAAGTGCTGGTGTGTGTATACTGTGTACATAAATGGAAAGTGCTGGTGTGTGTATACTGTGTACATAAATGGAAAGTGCTGTGTGTGTATACTGTGTACATAAATGGAAAGTGCTGGTGTATATATATATATATATATTAGTTCAAATCAATATGAACCCAAGGTTGGCCCAAAGTGTGTGTTGTATATACACATACATATATACACACCCACACGTGCTTGAGGTGCACACCCTAATGCCATATGCTGCGCACGCCTATGGTTTGCATATCCCTGCCCCAGATGGTAAAGCGTTCCAGTGAATGCAGTATACAAGGGGGAGTACGAGTGAAGACACCAGCACATCGCACTATGATTAGTAGGCATCTGGCGATAATTTTGCCTATAGTTTAAGGCTTTAAGTGATCCCTGTGCAATATCACACCTAAGGACCATCATTGGGGTTTTCATCCACATGTCACTTTCAGTTTTCGCGATTTTGTTTACAGCACCTGTCACGTTAATGTATTTTTGCACTCGTTTGATGATTTGGTATAGGATATATACAATATGCCTATCATTAGACTTTGCATATTAGCCCATTATACTCATATGAGCAAAAATTGGTTTGATTAAGATACACACTAGTAAACCCACACTCACGGCATAATGAGCTAGTATACATCGCATACTAGCCCATTATGAAATAGTTCCCTTTAGAACAAAGCCCTTCCATTCGGTGCCTGCTCACCACTGAGATGGCCAACATGTTCACCTGTCTTCCTTCAGGGTTTGCATCCTCCAGCCATCTGACTGGCCAGAGCCACGACATCACTTCAGTGCAGGAGCCACCGTTCACTGGCACATACGCTCTGAACGGCCATTCCTTCAAAACCCTGTGCTGTAATGTCACTGGCTGCATGCCAAAAATAAATATTGGCTAGACACTGCACATTTAGGAGATATTCGCAGTACCTATAGGGAAGCCTATGATTCTTACCTATAGGTAGAAAGGCTACAGAAGGAGCTTCGCTTCCTCTTTAGACACTCATCGCAAGCAGTGCCACACCCACTACAATTTCCATAATTAAATCAAAATCCTTTATAAAAACCTATAGCAAAGTAGGGCCACCAAGTGTCTGATTAGGAAATTAACCAAGGAAAATGCTCACCTGTGCATGAAGGGCTGCTGCTGCAGCAGCAGCTGCTGGGTATGTAAAAGCATGTGGAATTGCTGGTGCCAGCTCTGTAGTGTATAGTGGATAGGGAGACCAGGCTTCTGGTGAGGCTGGGATAAGTGCAGCACCTGTTAGGTCATCTGAAAAATAGACAAAAGTACATGTGGTTTACGTGGTTTTCTGACTTTGTACGTCATGTGCAAAATGGTTTAGTTTCATTATAATCCTAAACCTTAAACTGGCGCCATTGTAATTAGACAGAAGACTGAACTGTGGCAGAGTGAGGTTTTACATACACAATACAAAGTGCCTGGTGGGCAGTGAAAGAACTGGCATTCCACCCCCAACCAGCAAAAAGGGCAGACAACTTACAAGGATCTCGTGCAATGAAATGTGCTCCAAGTGCAGGGTGGAGGTTTGTGGGATTAGGTGTAGCCATTAATTTGTTCTTGGCCATTTTTGTGTTGGCCTTTGCAAACTCTAGCCTTAAGGTTTGTGGGTTCTCTGGATCAAATCTGATGCCCTGGGGAAAAAAAAAAAGCCGTAAGTCAAATACCACTCCAAATCTGCAGTTGCTACATAGAATACTTTCCCATAAAGCTAAACGTGCACTTTCCACTTACTCTAATGTGCTAAAGCTATAGTGTGCTAAAGCTATAGCATGCATACAAATTTTATTAAAGTGGTTGGAAAGGCTGGGGTTTTTTTTAACTTTTTTCCATAAAAAGGGTGCTGCTTCCCCCAATACTAATATTAGCTAAGACAGCAGTGGAGCCATTGGCTCCCACTACCGTTAATCAGCCAGTGAGCTAGGGAGACTGCAGAGGGAGGGCCAAGGCACCATTTGTCCTTAGCACAGAGCACGGCTCAGAAGTAGCAAGTGGCTTGCCATTGGGGCACTGATCAATGGGGGAGGGGCCAGGAGCACTAGCAGGGGACCAAAGGACCAGGCTTCTCTGTGCAAACAATGCACATAGCAGGCAAGTATGACTCAAAACCACAATTTTTAAGATGACTTTAAACCCAAAAACAAGCCTATTGCAGCTTACAAATTCCATTAGGGCTGCATTTAATTTTTAGGCTCATTTTCATCTGGTGATCCAGCCAGTGTATAACAGAAAAGCTCTTGCAGTTACAGGGATAAGACCAGGTAACACCAGCAGGGGTGCTTAAAATGATCTGCTTTTAAAAATATATATATATATATATATATATATATATATATATATATAGTTGCCGCAGCCTCCTCCACCCCCCTGAGCCCCCTCTCTCCAGTGATGTCCACGAGTGTATTGGCCGTCCGAGACGATTGGCTTCTGCTGCTGTCAAAGTCCGCCAGCCAATGAGGGGCAGGGCCACAGCTACAAGTCTGAATGGACACAGAGCTGTGACTCAGCTCGGGTGAGCCCATAGCGGCAGCGCAGCTTGCTGTGGGGGCACTCAACAGGAAGGAGGAGCCAGGAGCACAGAAGAGGGACCTGAGAAGAGGAGGATCCAGGCTGCTCTGTACAAAACTGCACAGAGAAGTATAACATGTTATTTTTAGACTCTACAATCACTTTAAAGCTTTTTTTTGGCAACTGATCCAGTTCCCTTAACCACTTACCAACCGGCCGCCGATTTAGGTTGGTCCTTTGATGCCAAATACCGGGGTGCTGCCATAACCCCGGTATTTTTGAAGACGGCAGGCAATCGGCTTTCAGGTAAGGGTGGTCCCAGCAGCGAATTCACCACAGGATCACCCTTATGGTGCCGCGGAAAAGGTGCCCCCTCCCGCCGCGACCTGGCCATTTTTCCCTGCTTACTGGACCCGCCAGCAGCAGGGGAAACTATCTGGTCCCGGATCCTCGAATACCATACTCGAGTGAGGGCCATCTTGCCCTCATTCTACTTCCTGTCTGAGGACCGGAGCGACATCAAACTTCGTTGCCTAGCAAATGATTTAAAGGGCCGATTTTTTCTTTAGTGTAGGAGGTCTTTTTTACCCCCAGATCTCACAATAAACAGGACCTGTCATGCCTATTACAAGGGATGTTTACATTCCTTGTAATGGTAAAAAAAAACAAAAAAACAAAAAAACAAACCCTGTCCCCGTTGGCTCACACGCAGAAGCGAACACATATAGAAGTCCCTCCCACATATGTAAATGGAGTTCAAACCACACGTGAGGCAACGCCGTGATTGTTAAGAGCGAGACAATTTGAGCCCTAGACCTCCTCTAAGCTGGTAACCTGTAGAAAAATTTTAAAGTGTCGCCTATGGGGATTTTTTGGTACCAAAGCTTTGTCGCCATTCCGCGAGCGTCTGCAATTTTGAAGCATGACATGTTGGGTATCCATTTACTCGGCGTAACATTATCTTTCACGTTATGGAAATTGGGCTAACTTTACGGTTTTTCTTAAATTGTGTTTTGGAAGACCGCTGCGCAAATCTAGTGTGAAAAAATATTGCAACGATCTCCATTTTATTCACTAGGGTCTCTGCAAAAATTTTAGCCTAAACACCCAAGTGTCAAAAATAGGTCTGGTTTTAAAGTGGTAAAAGCATTATATACAGTGCTTATGCTGTGTAATTTGGCCCCTGGTATTACCTGAAATACCTGGCTGATCCTGCCAGTTTCTACCCGCCTCCCTGTACACTGACCATGGCGTATAATGGCTGCTGAGCCCTGACACCATGGTCAGCATACGTGTCTCCCGTCAGCAGCAGCTCTGTCCTCCTCCCCCCCTCCACATCAGCTCACTAGCTCCACTCCCCGCTGCTACAAAACTGATCTTTACATCATCCCCCTCTTTAATAAAGCACAGGCGCTAGGATACAGTTTGTAATTTAACAAAGAAAAAAAAAGCCAATTCATATCAGTTTTTAATAGCACTGCTTGGCGTCACATGACTCCTGGCTCTCCTTTACTCCCTAGCTGACGTCAGAGGAAGTTCTTGGCCACGCCCCCTGGAGATGTCACACAGGGAGAGAAGCGAACCGGGAGTCACGCGATTGCCAATAGGAGCTGTGAAAACAGGTAGAAATCGGCTTTTAGCCACTAGTTCAGGGAGAGAGGGGTAAGGGTACAGTACACCCAAGAAGTGGACAAGCAGACTAGCTGCCACTTCAAGAGAAAATGAAAGGTAGACAGCAGTACAGAAAAAGCCTTTAACCACTTGCCGTATATGTGAACAGGTATTCACTGCAGTGCAAGCCAATCAGCAGATCCTGGCCAGTGGTTTATGGCTGGATCAGCTGAGTAAGGCTCCATGTACACGGGACGTTAAAAAAAAAAAAAAAAAAAAAAAAAAAAAAGTGCTGCAAAGCTAGTTCGATGCCGGGAAAAAGCAGCAACGTGCTTTCAGTAGCTTTTTCGATTGGCATTATTGCACGTTTGGCCACGTTGCTTTTAGCAGCGTTTTTTCTGCATCCATTCAAAATCAATGGTTCCCTATGGGAGCCCATTGATTTGAATGGTGCACCGCAAGTCGGATCAGGATGATGCGGTGATAATCTTGAGGGGGAACTCACGCCAAAAATTAGAAAAACTGCGTGGGGGTCCCCCCCAGGTTCCAAACCAGGTCCTTTGGGTCTGGTATGGAATTTTAGGGTGCACCCACGCCGAAAAACGGCATGGGGTCCCCCCAGAATCCATACCAGACCCTTATCAGAGCATGCAGCCCGGTAGGGCAGGAAGGGGGAGGGGACGAGCGAGCAGCCCCACCCCCCCTGGACCATGCCAGGCCACATGCCCTCAACATGAGGGGGGGTGTTGGTGCTTTGGGGCAGGGGAGCTCTGCACCCCCACCCCAAAGCACCTTGCCCCCATGTTGATGAGGACAAGGGCCTCATCCCCACAACCCTGGCCAGTGGTTGTGGGTGTCTGCGGGCATCTTGGCATCTGGAAGCCCCCTTTAACAAGGGTGGCCCCCCCAAATCCCAGACCCCCTACCTGTACCCCTACCCAGTCTCCCCATAAAAGGCAGTGTATGTAAACGACAGGAGAAGTTTTGGAAAGTTTGTTAAAAATCTTCATCCGGTCTTC
Source organism: Pelophylax lessonae (assembly GCF_965119305.1). NCBI lineage: Eukaryota > Metazoa > Chordata > Amphibia > Anura > Ranidae > Pelophylax > Pelophylax lessonae. The sequence continues at coordinate 122,667,277 of NC_138771.1, read as the reverse complement.
TCCGCTCTTCTACTGTCCGCTCTTCTTCCAGTCCTCCTCCGACGATGTCTCTGGTGATTATGCCGGTCTCCGGAGCTTGTTATATAGCCATTGTGGGCGTTGCCCGCCAGGTGATATCAGGAGACCCCGCCCCCTCATGGCACAGATGACATTTTGACCCAATTTAAAAAGGTTTTATTTATTGTGATAAGTAAATATATGAACTTTAAATTTGGTCTTTTGTTTCTATAATAAAACCCAATGGTGATCAGCCACCAAAAGAAAGCTTTGAATGAAAAATGTATTTAATGTGGGTACAGCATTGCATGATTGCGCAATTACCAATACAGTATTTGTGCCAAAAAAAAAAAAAAACCTGGTCATGAAGGGGGTAAACCTTCAGGTGTTTAGGTGGTTAAGCTGTACCCAGCATTCTTTATAGCAACAGCCATTTCCTATAGCAATGTGCCTCATGTCTGGATGAGGCCATCTTGCCTGTTTCCCATGGCTTAGTAACTTCTGGTACCTAATCTCCGGTCTCCATCCTTTTACATGCAGACAGGCCCTCAATTGCAGAGCTTTGAGCACATGGCTAGGCCTTAAGCTCCTACCCAACAGTAGTTCCTCACACCAGACCAAGGTCAGGGTAGGAAGAGGCCCCTGTTAACTTGACCTCCTCATATGTTTATACCCTCCCAGCATACACCAGTAGCTAGGAAACTCTTATTGGTTGGCTGAGAGAAGTATACATACTCTTAACCCAGTTTTACTGCAGCTGGTCATGTGACACCTGACAAAAAAAAAAAAAAAAAAAAAAAAAAAAAAAAAAAAGGAACTAAGGCTACACTGAACTTAAGGGAAAACCCAAAGTGAGCAAACTACAAAATGAGCAAACTACAAATTAGCCAGGTTACCTACAACCCAGCAATGCTAAAAATCTACTGGTAGCTCCTATTCAGGACAGGGTGCTAGATTACGGCCTATTGACAGCTACAGCGCGGTCAGCTAATCCTGGGAGGGCGTACGATGTCCTCCCAGAATCGCGCACACGGAAGTGTCTGTGCTCGCTGGGTCCCAGGTGCATCACAGATGGTGGCAAGGGCCAATGACCGCAGCACTTTACCGTGTGATCACTCCGTCCAATGATGGAGCGATCACTTGTCAACAAACCGGTGCATGTCTGGTTAATTTCTCTCCTCTCCTACTGTATAGAACAATCAGTACAGTGTGCGAAGAGAGGAGAGAAACCGCAGCTGCACTCATCCCCTACCCCATTCATGGCACATCATTGCCACTACAGTGCTCATCAGGGTCCTACAGTGCCTCACAAAATTGTAATGGGAAGTTAGGAAATTATAAGTGCTCCCTGCATGTTGGGCCTCTGTATGTGGCCAGGCTGCGTAAAAGTCTCACGTGGTATTACCATACTCCGGAGTAGCAGAATATATTTTGGGGGTGTCATTATGTACATGCTATGTGTTAATGTATTTTACACAAAGTTGTCCATTTAAAAAGATGGTCATTCGACAAGTTTTTGGAAAATGTGGAAAGAAAATGAAGGTTCCAAAAGACGCATTATGCCTCCTAGATTATGTGTTGGGGCGTTTGCTTTCCAAAATGGGGTTATTTTGTGGGCGTTTATTGCCCTGGTGCTCCAGGACCTTCAAAAGTGTGATAGGTTGTCAGGAAATTGTCAATTTTTGCTCCTAGAACACCTGGAGGTGCTACTTGGATGTTGGACCTCTGTATGTGGTCAGGCTGTGGAAAAGTCACATGTGGTATCGCCATACTCAGGAGTAGCAGAATGTATTTTGGGGTTTAGTTGCAAGTATGCCAATAAAGTGAGAGAAACTTGTAATATGACCCATTTTGTGAGAAGAAAAAAATTTGCAAATAAGCGTGGGAAAAAAAATTACAACAACTGCAAAAACTCACCATGCCTCTTCCTTGGAATGTCTATTTTCCAAAAAAGGGGTAATTTGGGGGTATTTGTACTTTACTGGCTTGTTAGGATCACAAGAATTGATAGGCTGTCAGTACATCAGGGGTGGTCAATTTTCAATGATTGGCACCATAGTTTGTAGACTAACCTTCACAAAGACCAAAAAAGGTATACTTGTTTGGGTTATTTTTACTAAAGATGTAGCAGTATAAATTTGCCAAAATTTATGAAGACAAATTACTAAATTAGCAAAATTTTAAAACCGAGAAAAAAAAATGCATTTTTTAAACGTTTTTGGTCTTCTAAGTTAGAGTGCAAAAAAAACCCTAATAATTAAATACAACCAAAAGGAAGCCATTTGTACCCATATGTTTTTTTCCACACAGTGTTGCATGACTAATTGTCATTCAAAATGAGAGCAGTGAAAGCTGAAAATTGGTCTGGTTAGGAAGGGTTCAAGTGCCCAGTGGGTAAGTGGTTACAACCACTTAATATTCTATAAGCATGTACCTTCAGTTTCATTTTGCTGCCATTACATAGGTATGCATAACTTGACAGTTGGTGTTTGAGTTTAAGAACCACCCAGCATTAACAGGTCTTTTACATCTTTGATGCATGCGGTCCCATTTCCTTGTTCTAGTCAACAGTGATTAGATACACCAGTATGCAACAAATTAACCGTAATATCAGGCCTCAAAATGAATAGTTAAATCAGTATAATAACCATCTCCCCTGCTCTGGCTTTCTACCATTTGTAGAACCAGGCTGTTTACAGGATAGGACATGACATGCAAATGCCAGTGCAGTGCATGCTAGGTAGATGAAGGAATCCCCTCTGCCAAGGGGATTGTATTCTGACAGCAGGACTCTACACTCACTACACTGCCAGAATACTTGAATCCGTGGCTGCAACTGCTGATTAACTATAGGTTTTCCCAATTTGCCTTTGACAGAAGTTAAACGTTCACAGTAGTAAAGATTATGTACTTACATTTAAGGCATTCTTTGCAGCTTCAGCCCCAGCTCTATTGTCAAAGGTAACAAAGCCTACAGGCTGCAGAAGAGAAATGCATTAGAAGACTGTTGGTCTGCAAGTGATCACCAAAAATTCTTAGTCTGAATAAGCCATTTACCTGTTTTGAGGTTAACTTGATCAATGATCCTTCATAACCCTAAAAGCAGAAGACAATTTAAGATAAATGGTCTTTAGAGGCAAGTGAAGCCTGTGGTGTTATTGCAGCTTTGGAGAGTGGATGTGCTGGATACTAGGAAAGGGTAATCTGGACAGCTAATTAGGGACAGCAGTGACAAGCTGCAGAGAGGCTTTAATTGCACCCTCTGCCATGGGGTGGTGCTGTGGTCCCAAGTAGCAGAACTTAAGTGGTACCCATATTTCCCAGCAGTGCCTAAGGCTGTGCTCTGTCAGTGTGGAATTTGTGCGTATGCTGTGCAATTTTCGAAGGATGAGATTACAGATAAATTGACATGGGCATACATACTTTAAAATGCCAGATTATACACCCTGTGAGTTAATTTAAAAAAAAGGACAGTGTCAAGTTCAGCAACAGGACAATAAGCAGCAACAATAAAGTACATTTTAAAGTGTAAAATCCAAGTCAATTTTGCCCATCATTTGATCTATGTACAGTGGCAGAGTGGTGGAATCTGAAATGGTACCTTTCACTGTAGTTAGACCCCCAGTTCAGGCAAAGGAGGGAAAAGAAAAATAAACCAGTTACCTCTTTTAGAACTAAGGGATTTTAACCACCCAGCATTTTACTTCCCAACTGTAAGATTATCTCTCCCAGTAACAGAAAAGGAACCAGAAGCTGCAGAATAGATTTTACATTCTTCAAAGTTAGATACACATTAATACTCTCCCATTCTCTTTACATTGTGAAACTTCAGAATAGCCAGACAATCAAATGCATTACCAAATAGTCTACATTTTTTTTTTTAGAAAGAGCAGAACATTTTACAACAAAATAAAATCAGCCCAAGTCTTGCTTCATTAAGCATTTTAATCATGCATTGCCTTTTTCACTTGCCAATACCAGACCAGATAGATGTTTTGCAGTTTAAAATACGTTAAGCTTTCTATGAAGAGATGACATCTGGATTATAAGAAACCAAACAATCGGGGCAACCAAATGCAAAAAAACTTGCAACCAAAGAGTTTTCTAGTTTTAGCTCCGTTAAGAGATCAAACCCAATAGGTTTTTATTGGGGTGTCACCAACGGAGTTTCAGTCCTTAGGTTACTGAACAGAAAAGCATGGAAACCCAAGATTTAATGTGTGGGAAGTGCATGCATCTAAGCATAGTTTTCCCTTTTTGTCCAAGATATAGGGAGGGAACCCAACATAGCAATAACCCTACCCCAAGCACAGACTAGAAAAGTTTTTGGCTGCACAGTTAAGTGTTTATGTACATAAAAAAAGGCGCAGTCATAAATGCTGCAAGTTGGCTTCAAGCAACTAATATAGCAAGCTATGCTCGAAGTGTAGAATCAAAACAAATGAACCAGTTATCCTTACCTTGAATGGTCGAAATAGCAAATAAAGTTCTCTGGGTTTGATGTCTATAGGTAAGCCACTGACGAAGAGGGTACGAACCTGAAAAAGTGGCAAGTGTTAATTCTATTGGATTTCAGTGCAAGTCTTCCACATGCTACAAGTCCTGAAACTTGCTAGAGTTTATGGCCAAGAGTTGGCTTTTATTTGCACTACCAAGGGTTTTCCCCACCAGGTAAACTGATTTTAAAATAAGTTTGGACAACCATTGACCTAAAATTGTACCCTGAGAGCAGGACAAACATTACACCAACATTCTAGAATTCTAGCAGCAAGGCCCCTTTCACACGATTAGACCAATCGGGTCCACCCGTCTGTTTCAGGGGGACCCATCAGGCCACCCAGTGACCTCTATGAGCCAGAGGTCAGCAGACAGGTTTCCGCTGACACACACACACACACACACACACACACTTTTGCCATCCATCCGGCAGGTTGGATGAAACCAGCCAGGCGTTCAGTTTTCATGCGATCTCCACAGAGGAGAGTTTGACACTGACAGGTCTGTCTCTGCACAGTAAGTGGAGACAGACCAGTCGACTGCATGCTAAGCAGGGGGGGGGGGGGGGAAAAATCAATGGAGCGGTCCCCGCTGAGGAAGCCAAAACAGTCCAAAACAGATCCACCTTGTGGGAAAGGGGCCTAAGGCTTTCAAAACACCGTTTCTTCACCATTATCTCATTTTTGTAAAGCTCTCAAACCCCTCGTAGAAAGCGCAAAGCCTCAAAATATATATATAAAAAAAGTTGGACATTGGGGGGTACAGCCAACATGATTCAAAGCCTTGCTGCCATCAAGGTGGTCCTCTCCTGGTAGACAGGGCTGAACAAAAGCATGGCAAGTCTGTAAATAGAGAAGATTGGCTGCAGGAGAACCAAAGGCAATACTGTGTGAATAAGTCAATACCTCAGAGATAATTTACAGTATTTGGGAACCCACAAAAGGATGAGGAGCTATTGAAAGGGTCTAGGACAAGACATTTGTTTATTTAGAGTGGACATTTCTCCCTCCCCCCCGCCTTCACATCAACATGCAGCTCTATCCTTTAACAAGAGAGTCCAAGGTGGACATTTATATGTTTTAAATAGCTGGTACTGGACATAACCAGAGACTCAGATGCCCCCCCTGGGAAGGCTACATTACTAGCGCCTTGTGGGAAGATCTTGATCCTAAACTTTCAAGATCTTGCAGCTTAAGTGCTAAACACTTGGGCTCGGTTCACATATTAGCATCCCAGCGCAAGGACTCGCTGCAATGGCAAATCATGGGATGCCCACGCAATTCCTGTCACTTCCAGTGGCAGCCCAATTTTGCAGTGATTGTTGCCCAACTAATTGCCGTAAAATTGCGCAAACAGTACCTTTAGAATAGTTAAACTTTTGAGATCCGATTTGGAACCATCACCCCAAGAATTAAACTTATGCAACTACAAATCCCTAAGGACGAGGGGGGTTTGACACTACCTAAACCCTGGTTAGATTAGGTTGCAGCCCAGCATCTTACGGGTATGTTTCCTACCCTGCCATTGTGAGCTGCTCACATTATGCTGGGATGTACTGGAGTAGATTCTGTCCTGGAAGCAGGATTGTTTTCTAAACCACACCGACTTTCCAACCTACAACATAAAACTTGGAGCAGAGCAAAGCAATTGCAGCAGGTGGAGGGGTGTACATATAGCCTGATTTGGGGTAACTGATCTTATAGGGAGCTGGTCAAACTAACCCAGGTTATTAACCTCTTTCCGACCGCCACACTACTACGAATTACTGCGGCAGTCAGCCCCATACAGGCAAAATGACGTAGTACCAAGTCGCTAGCCTGAGAGCCTCTAGGGGGGTGAGCGCGCGCCGCTGGAGGCGCGCTCCCGCTCGTTCCCTGACATGTCCGCGCGTGTGACCAGCAGACCCGATGTCCGCCGGTCACTTGTGATCTCCCGGCGGAGAGGGAGAAAGGCAGGCCGCTGATGTAAACAAAGCCGCCTGTCATTCTCCCTGACTAACTGCAGAGATCATACAATCCTATGTAGGATCGTATGTCTGGTTACATCACTAGCCACGCCCCTAGGGACACATTTAACCCCTGCATCTCTAAGTTAACCCCTTCCCTGCCATTTTTACAGTAACAGTGCATATGTATAGCACTGATTACTGTAGTAATGTCACTGGTACTCCCAAAAGTGTCAAAAATGTCAGTCAAGGGTCCGATCTGTCTGCCACAATCCTGCAAAAAAAAAAAAAAAAAGTCAATTTAATTTGTACGACCGTGCAATTGTCCGTTAAAGTCACGCTGTGCCGAATCACAAAATAGGGCCTGGTCAGGAAGGGGGTAAAATCTTCCGGGGCTTAAGTGGTTAAATGGAAGGCGACTCATTTAGCTCACATTTTCCAGAATGGGAACCTGCTCCCTCAGTTCTCAAGAGGCAAGATCATATTCTCTCCCCTCATACATGCAGCTGTATTACAAAGACATACAATTGCAACATCTGTTAGGGACAGGTTGTGGAGACTCCATGGACCTTATTGCCAACTCCAGAATTTAATTTAATTTCCACAGTTTATGCTATATGCCTTATATTAGTGTTCTAGTATAGTTGAGTAATTACTTTGAGGATACCAGCCAAGGCTTGCAATCAGGGGGCCAGTGGGAGATGTGCTGCAGGCAGAGGTAACTAGCTCCACAATTTCTTCAAAGATGGTCCCAGACAGACCTATATATTACAATGTATGAAGAATATCTAGAATATCCGATACCCATGTTCAAGACTGGAGGAAGCCGACTGACAGAAGCCAACTGACGGAACAATACTGACGGAAGCCAACAAACAGTGTGGGTCGCAGTTCTGTTACAATATACACAGATCTCCATACACCCCAGCTAGGCATTTATGGATTGGGTGTACTCACAGACCCTCTGTTGGGAGGTGCACCAAGCTTCAGCACTACTGGATGGCAGTCCTGGGTAGCCTTAATAGGGTTTTCCAGTCTATGGTATGTGTAATGCAGCTGTGGAAAAGGGATTTGATTGTCTACAGTTCATAAAAAAATTTTTTTTTTTTTTTTAAAATGCCCGTGATAGCGCAAACCTGTTCTAGGTCGAACCTCTAACCACAAGGGCGATGTCGGAATTTCCTTCAGTAAGCAGAATAGCATGGATTGCACTGCGGAGGTTTCCCATCCTGTACAGATGTACGGAAGACCAAGTTATGTTGAATGCACAGTGGGACCCAACTCTACTGGGGATTGTAGTGGAAAACACTGGTGAAAGTTGACATTGGCTCAGCGTGTCCATCCAAAATGCAAGTTGAGGTGGTGTATATACCTGGAAAATTACAGTGCTAGTGTACATACCATCTCCAAGCATAAAGGTGCGCCTTAAGGTAGAGCTTCCCCATGGCAGCCTCAGCCTTGTCCCAGGGTATTGGTGAAGGGGGCCCAAACTAGGGGCCCCACAATGAGAAACGTTGACCCTGTAAGTGCCTAACGAAGCCCAGAAGAACTCATGCAGGGCAGGCCTCACATGTGACCAACTACTTGCCACCCAGAAGTAAACATGGAGAACGCGACCAACCATATAGCTGCTACCCCCTGCAGGCATGTCTGCACTGGCGGCCCACCTACATTGCTTCCAGGAAATTATTCACAGCACTTCCATTTTGGAAAAAGGCTGTAACCTGTGGAAAAAGTGAATTCATTTTCACTCAAAGTCTACAAATCTAGCATGACAATGAAAAAAAAAAAAAAAAAAAGTTAGTTTGAAATCTTTGCAAACAAAAAAAAAAAAAAAAAAAAAAAAAAAAAAAAAAAAATTGTACACAATTATTCACATCCTTTGCTTAATTGTTGAAGCATCTTTAGGAGGACCTCTCAAACTCCATCAGGTTAGATGGAGTGTTGGTGCACAGCTATTTTCAGATCTCTCCAGAGAGGTTTAATCAGGATAGTCTGGGTTTTGGTTGGGCCACTCAAGGACATTCACAGAGTTGTCTAATGCCAATCCTTTGTTATCTTACCTGTGTGCTTAGGGTTTTTGTCCTGTTGGAAGATGCACCTGTGCCCCAGTCTGAGGACCAGAGTCCTGGGGAGCAGGTTATTAAGGATGTTTCTGTACATTGCTGCATATCTTCCCCTCAATCCTGACTAGTCCCCCAGTTCCTGCCTCTGAACAACATCCCCACAGCATGATGCTGCCATCACCATGCTTCACTGTAGGGATGGTATTTGGAGGAATCCTGGCAGACATGAGACTTGCCATTCAAGCCAAAGACCCTTCCAGAGATCTGTGCCTTGATATAATCCTGTGAGGTCTACAGGCAATACCTTGGGACTTCGTGGCTTGGTTTGTGCCGACATGCACTGTAAACTGGGATCTTATCTAGACAGGTATGCGTCTTTCCAAATGATGTCAAGTCAACTGAATTCACCACATGTTTAATCAAGTTGCACAAACTTCTCGGAAGATCAGGATGCACCTGAGCTCAATATTGAGTGTCATGCCAAAGGCAGAGTGAATACTTTGTACACATGTTTTTGGTTTGCTAAATTTGCAAAGATTTCAAACAAATTTGATGTGGTCATTATGAAATATTGTTTCTAGAAATGAGGAACTGGATTTTTGCCTTAGAGTAAAAGCCTGATGTTAAAATTGGACACCGCTTCATCTTTGACCGATGGGTTATGCTGTTCTCCCTTAGGAGTAGGACACTAGGCAGAAGAGGGTTAAACAAGCTTGACTACACCTACAAGGCAGTTCCAGGGGGTATACTCCCACTTCAGGATCAGTTTTGTAACAAGCAGTGTCAGAATACATAACCCAACTCCAGAGGGGTGGGGGCTGTATGTCAATGATCAGAGAAAAAGGATTTTATGGTAAGAAAAAAAAATCCAGTTCTTTCGTTCATTGATAGACGCTGCTTTTGACCTATGGGAGGTCCCAAAGCAGTGTCAGCATGGAGGGGGTAAAATGTTTTTCCCCAAAAGGGCTAAACCAGGAGCTCAACCAGCAACTGGAGCTCACCTACCAAGAAAATTAAACCCAAAAAAAAAAAAACCACCAAACAGCATCTGCAGGTGTGAAAACCTCCACCTTTTAAAACTTTGCAAAGCTGCCACCTGGTTATCTGTATACTCGCAAACCTAGACCACTGATGCCTGATGACAGAAGGCCCAGGAGGCACCAAGTGCTCTCGTAGAATGTGCCTTAACAGGGAAAGGGGGGAACCTGACCCTTGATGGAATAAGCCTGCACCACCGTCTGCCTGATCCATCTGGAAATGGTCGCAGCAGATGTGGCCTGCTCCTTACGAGAACCATCTTTAAAGGACAAATAAGGAATCGTATTTGCGAATCGACTTAGTCGCCGCCAGGTACACCCTAATTGCATAAACCACATCCAGGTAATGCAAAGGCAATTTCTTTTGGCTTAGGACACAAGGCAACACAATGTCCTAAAGGGAACCCAGAAATGACCTTGGGGGAGGAACGATTGACAGTGACGTAGCACCACTTTGTCCCTGTGAACCAACAGATAGGTGACCGACAAAACAATGCAGCCAGCTCAAAGACCATGCGCGCAGAAGTAAAAGCTACCAAGAAAGCCACTGACACATTAGGCAGAGGAATGCCACGAATATTTTTAAAAAGTGGTTTTTGAAGGACCGACAGTACCAGATTAGGATCCCACTAGGGCACCAGGAAGCAACCCCCTGCACGAACACGTGGACCAAGGAAATTTTGGCCAACAACCTTTGGAAGAGAAATTGCCAAGGCAGAAATCTGGCCCTTGATGGTGCCCAGGGCAAAGCGTTGATCTACACCTATGTAGAAACTCCAGGAAACAAGATACCATAGAGGGGGGGGGGGAATTTCTAAACCGCACGGTTCAGGGCCTTGAGGTCCCAAGATTGGACAGACCTTAACCTCCTTCCTGGGAACCGTAAAAGGGTTTTAAATAAAACAGAGCATCCTCAACTAGCAGCAACATGACTATTTAACCTAGAAACCTGAGAATCCGCCAACGGTGGAACTGTCCGTTTCTTTAAGAGGGACTTCTCAAAATTGATACCTCCTAGCGACATGCTTAGGAATACCAACCATGCATTTCGGGGACCCCACTGACTAGCAACAATCTTGTCAAAATAGGCAGGAAATGGGAACTCCTTAGTCACCTTGGATGGTCTGCAGGTGCCAAATTGCACTGGCATGGCCGACGCAGCATTAGCTGTGTCCTCCATTTTTAAAGTTTCCCGCACTGATACAATAAGTGCCTCCACAAGCTCCTTTTCTTGTGCAGATGTAGTGGAAATGGAATCATCCTCACTGTCCGAACACTCGAAGTGCGTGGACGCAGACACCGTGGGGTGACTCGTGTCTGCAGCGGCCAAATCAGCCTCAGACTGAGGAAGCATGTGAAGGTGAGGGCCTTTACTAGGTCTCTTTTGGAGAGCCATGTCCACAGGCCTGCCGTCATGGCTGCTAGGGCATACTGAGACAGTGTCCCACAGGTTCAGAGATTGGGTCAGGTGGTGATACGTGTTCTAGGGGCTCCATTTAAAAACCCCCACTGCTGCACCGTGGCACTACAGGTCCCAGCAGCGCTGCAATAGCAGAAAGGGTTGTGACTAGTTCCTGTGGCGGTATATCTCTCCAACTTATAGGGGGATAGAAGCACCAACAGCCTGCTGCATGCCGATCAAAAAAGCAAGCGAAAATGGCCGAGCTGTCACTAGAGACCACCCGCTGAGCACTGCTCCGTTCTGGCCACAAGAAAATGGCAGCCGCTATACAGTATAGGAACTCCAAAAACATGGCTGCCCGATCCCCTGTATACAGCCACCAGAAAATGGAGGTGCCATGCGATTCCTGGGACCCCTGAAGTACTGTCAGCAGCAAGAGGGTTTATACAGGGCCCACCCCCAGGACAATACCACACAAGGCAAGTGGAGCTGCTGACAGCACGTTCTCCCAGCCACAGACAAAGTCAATAGTAAAAAACAGTACATTTCTCACTCATCCCAGAAAGGGAGCAGGGTGGGGGATGCTAGTGCAGGTGTAACCCTGCTAGTTGGGGGGGGATGTTGCATCTGGAAAGGAAGGACCTACCGACCTGGGGAGGGGCCCACATCTATCCCACATTTTTCCAAGGGAGAGGGGGACACTACTCACACCTTGGAAGCAGGCAGGCACCACTATGGACAGACCGACTCCCTGCGTTTCACTCGCAGGCCAGCCCCCATCCAGTGGGGCTATGTTGCGGCACTGTGGTCTGCACGCGCTTGCTGGCCAGACCGCAAGGATCTATAACAGCCTTTCAACCAGGGTGCCCAGGCACCCTGGTGTGCCTTGAGGTTTCTTCAGGGGTGCCTCAGGAAAATGCCTAAAAATTGTATACAAGGTGGCGTGTGGATGAAGCCTGCTTTGAGTTACACAAAGCCACAGGTTTTCATTGTGCACCATTAGGACCTAGCTGCCAACCTCCCAACAAGCAATGGTTTCATCAGTTGAGGACGTCAGTCTGTATAGTTTCCTTGTTGGTACTATCCCCTGCCTCTCCATTAATTAGCTGAGTGATGGAGAAAAACTGAGGAAGAGAAACATTGGAATACTAGTCAGTACCAGTTTGCACCTCCAACATTGGGTCTCCTACATGTCTGGACGTTGCTTCATTATGCAAAACAAATAGAATAGAGTTTACATTTTAGGATGGGATGCCTCGAGACTATCCATAATTTTGGAGGGTGCCTTGACAAAAAAAAAAAAAAAAAAACCTGCATTTAACAAAATTAAGGTGGTTTTAAACGAGCTAGCTTTGTCTTTATGTAGGCGTTTGACAGCTGTGTTTACCATACTGGCACCTTACGGTTAGGTGTCCAAGGAGACCGTGGCAAGCCTCAAAATGTACTGATCAGTTACATTAGATCCCTGTCAACCAGGCAGGACTATTCCATAAATTCTATGGAGGCTTTGCTAAACCTGAAACGGCTGCATTTATATGTTGCAGACCCATTATACAAGCTCCTTATAGAGCACTCTTCTAGCCAGTCACATCAATTTCTTGTCTTCCTGGGAGTACAAAAATCTAATCTTCCTACCACGTGAATGACAGTTTGGAAGAATTCCAACAACCCACCAGAGGGTGTAAGGGAGGAAACCTAAGGGAAAAGCACAAGTGTGCAGATCATGTGAGGAGAGAATCACTAAAGCCTTGAAATAATTGCAAATTATCTTGTATCCTGTAAACTAAGGGAATGTGGATATTTGTATAAAAAAAAAAAAAAAAAACTTCCCATGCTCCTACTGCACATGAAAATTGCTTAAAATGCTAATAGTTCTACTGGGGATTTTTAATACAAAAAAAAAAAAATGCTACACAGTTGCAATATTGTCTACCAAATTTTAGACTTCTTGCACAGACGATACACTGCATGAAGACCTGCAATGATGCAGAATAAAAAGGAGCACAGTAATTTACCATGTACACAAAAGTATATTTTTATCCCGAAACCCTGAATGCTACAAAAGGAATAAAAATACAGTCACAGACTAGGCAATTACAGGATATTTAAGATTCAATCATCCAAAGACACCTAGATGTTAATGGAGCCTTAAGCCTCAAGATGAATTAGGTTTATTGTTGATCTACAGACTGTTCATGATTAGGCACTATTAGAAAAGTTCAAGGGATATTTACAAATGAGTGTTCCCAACCGCTCAGTCAAGGCAGGCACCCTTTAAAAAATTATGGACAGTCTCAAGGTACCCCATTCTAAAAAACTAGTCCAATAGTATTACATACTTCGGTAACAGCGACATGTAGGACACCCAACATTAGAGGCAAATTATTCTTGCAAAGCAAATACACTTTTGCACACTGGTACTGGCTAATATTCCAGTGTTTCTCCATCACTCCCAGTGTTGACAGAGGGGCCGGGGGTTAAAATAAAGATGCTGTGCAGATGATCAATACCCCTCAACAGTGACATCAAACTACCAGCCACCAGAATCCTAACCAGTGAACAGGTGCACAATAAAACCTGTGGCTTTGTGCAACTAAAAGGTAAGACTTCATCCACCTGCTGGCTTGTATATATTTTTGGGCTAATAAGACATTTTACTAAGGCACCCCTGAAGAGAAAAAAAAAAAAAACACTTTAGGGCACCCCTGGTTGAAAGGCTGCATTATATGATGCGACAAGAAAAAAAAAAAAAAAAAAAAAAATCATGATTATCTAGAAACAGCACTATGACTAGGTGCAGATATTTTCCTTTTGTACATACTTTGCTACATTGTTGAATTTAAAACCAGCAAAAACCCAATCAAAGGACTAAAGACAAAAAAAAGCCATCCTAGGTTTGTTTTAACATATTGCTTCTTTCCAGCTGTACTCCCATAACTGATCCTGTCACAGGCTTTTACTTCCACACATGTTAGCAGCTCACTTATTAAACCACCAGGGATATTTTCTGTCTGAGTTAGGACAAAACAGTACACATCAGGACCAATCTCTCTAACCTCTAAAATATTTACCAGTTCTGTCTAAACAGTGCAAAAGCAGCAATGCTAGACACCACAAGGGCTGCATCTGGCCTTCAAAGTAGGCTGTTTAGTTGGTTACGCATGGTTGCATGGAGAGGACATCTGTCCTGCACTTTGGCAGCAGTAGGAGTCCAGACTCTACATCTTTATACTAGCAGATCCTTTTAGCATACAATTCTCAGTGTTACATTTCCTAGTTTTTTTTTTTAGTCTTTTAATTATTATTTACATATATAAATCAAAGTGTAAGAAAGTGCACTGTGACCCTCTATTCTCAAGAGGTCAGGTCATCTGGTAAGTGAGCACAATTATTGTGTGATCACAGAGGGAAGGGTTATTTCCACCAATGCTGCATCCAAGGAAAATAAGGAGTACCTCATTTATGGATACTTTATTTGGCACCAATATATATTTTATGCCAAGATACCACAGGTTGCTACCTTCTTTGGTAGAAAAATTAGCCTATTTTTAAACACACTAAAGGAGAAGTCCAGCCCAACACATGGTTACATCTATAGACATCCATGATCTAACACTAACCTATCTAACCCTGTAAAGAAGAAATCAGTACACACTAAGCCGGTTTGGTCCCCAGTAGCGGAAGCTCTACAGAGGACACGGCCAACAACCGCTGTGAAATTGGAAGGGACGTCACCCATAGCGTTAATATAGGGTTTTCCATTGTTGGCTGCCTCTACTACAAAGCCGCGGCTGACAGCTCTGCGTAGGATTGGATTGGCTTCAGAAAAAGGTATGTTCACCGATATATTCTTCACAGGGTTAGATACACCCAGCTTTTTTCTTCAATGATCTAACACTAACCTGAGGTCAGTATCAAAAACAATTAAGATAAGCAGCACACCTACATTGAAGCAAGCATTAAACCGTGTTAGATCATGGATGTCTAAAGATCTGCTTTAATATGTCCAGCCCAACACTAGTATTGCTACATCTATAGACCCCTTACATATACTCAGGGAAGGGACTAGCTGCAGATAAACCAGCCCCTCTACACAAGTTGTATCTAAAAAAATTGTAGAGTAAAGACCACAGATAAAGTACAGAAACAAAGCTAGTCTGAGGTCAGAAGAGGGGGCAAGAAAAGCTGAAGTCACTTTGCAGAGCTCTGAGAGTTAATTGGAGGCAAAATCATGGTAGTATTACGCGATTTCATTCACGAAGTTTCGGCAGCATGCGCAGCCAGAGCCACGTTCCCGCTGTGTTTAGACACCGCAGGAGGAGCGGCGGTGATCGCGCCTTCCTCCCGCGATAAGTCAGCTAAACTGACGAAAGACCCACCTGCTTATGTAAACAAAGTAGGAGTCTGTCAGACAGGCAGGGAGAGCTCAAAACTTCATCGATCTGTGCATGTCACAGAACCATTCCCCCACACAGTAAGCATATTTAGGTACACATTAACCCCTTCCCTGCCAGCGTCCTAATATTTAGCACTGATTACTGTGTGGTCACTGAATTAGGACATTTTTCTAGATAGTCCCCCAGCAACATCACATAACACCTGGAGATTAAGCGTTTCATCATTAAGACTATTGGGGGGGGGGGGGGACATCTGGGGAGACCAAAGAAGATTGAGCCTTAACAGCATGTTTTAGTTGGAAGTACGAAAACAGCATGCTCTGGGGTACACCAAACCTAGCATTCAGCAGAACAAAAAAAAAACCCAGCAGTCGACTACGTTGAAAAATATGGCGGAGGTGTATGACACTGCATGCACGACACAGGGCCCTGCACTGTAGACTAGCCAGTTATGGAGTAATCAAACTTATCTGATCAGGCTATATTCTATAAGACCCGTCAACTGCTTCACTTTTGACCAAACCTTACACATTTATACGTGGGAAACAATTCATTAAATTTTGGAAAAAGTGCGCTTCCAGTCCCTCAGGGAGGCCATCAGCCCTCACCGCATGGAGAATCACCTTCAGTGTCGAGTCTCCCTCCCCCCCAAACATGAAAGGCCCCTAGCATATGCTGCCAAATTCCCAGGGTTTTGTCATATTGACATCTTTAAAGTTACTCAGCTTTTTCATATCTGGCATGAGTATCTTCATACATGCCAATTGGAAGGAAGGGGTACAGCAATATCTCCCTTTTGCAATTTCAGCCAAAGACCTTTATGCAGCTGAAGTTTCTATACCACGTGTAACATCCCCAGAGGCCGTTTAGTGCCATGTTGATGCAACCAGCCCTAGAGATTTATATTGCCACATTCATACATACATTTGTGCTGGACCTGCTCTTCTACACATGAGTTCTGGAAGGCTGTAATGGGTATATTGCAGTGTGAGCTGAATCACTGTAGACCCTCTGATTCTGGGAATTTAACACTATAGATACAGCTCAAAAAAAGTCTTCCTGTTATGCTGCCTTCTGTGCTAGAAAGACCATCCTTTTCAAATAGAAGCTGTCTGACCTAAAGCTGTGGAGATAAGCCATGTTTACTAGTGTAAACTCCTATGGGGGATAACTGTCCTAAAAAGTTTAAGATATGGGTAGCAGAGAGTTGAGGCAAGGGGCCCAATGACAGCATACTAGTACTACAAGATTCATTGCCTTTTGCTTAAATGGGGGGGGGGGGGGTTTGACAGTCCCATACTTGCTTGAAACTACTTTTGCTAAAGGATTTCTTGCTCTGTTAACGGCTTTTGTTTTTGCCTAATAAATTGTCCCCTTTTTGATATTAGCATTTTCCCCAGATACTTACATTGCATGGGCATTATAATGCAATATACAACAGGTTTTACAACTTCTGTATATGAGCTCCAATATTGGAGTTTTAAACAGTTCATTGTTGCCTGCTCATTTTTGTATCTTGAAACTAAAGCCATTTATGTACAAAGTTATATTTGGTTTGTATGTTCCCACTTTGTAGTGTTACACCCAAACCACAGTATTTCAAGACAGAAAACTACATTGAGGGTAGCAACACCTGCTTAGCAGAGTTGGGAAAGCGATGCTCCTTTAGTCAGACTGGAGCTCTGGCAGGGAAGCCTGCTACATTTACATCGAGTAAGAGCTGATGCTGACTGAAGTCAATTGGAATGTTATGATGCAAAGTACTTATAAGGTTCTAAACAATACAGACACTGGCAATGTGCTGCATAGCCCTCAACCAGCAAAACATTAACTTGTTTAAGCCATGTAGGGAAATTAACCAAAAAAAAAAATCTTGATATGAAAAACACTTACTGTATACACAGGATTTTTGTACTCCCCATAATATACTTTGTGTTCACCAAGGCACACAGGATCAGAGTGCAGAACAACTTATACAGCTGCACTGCTGTCAAAATACGCAAACAGTGCCTGCATCTAATTGGATGGTGGAAGCAGCTTGTCAGAATTTCCAGCCAGCAGCGCCTACAAGGAAACCAACCCTTCAATGTGTCAAACTGAACGATTGAGCCAGCAGGAATCCAATTCAAGCAGTGTATGGCTAACTTAAAGACCAACAATAAAACAGTGACATGGGGGGGGGGGGGGGGGGGGTCGTGTGGCCAGTTCAGAATGAAGCATTTTGCATGGGCTATGCACTAGCTGACTGAAATGCATGAATAGGTCTTCTAAAGCAGTGGTCCTCAACTCCAGTCCTCAGGGCCCACTAACAGGCTGGATTTTAAATATTACCTTGGGGAGATGCAGACTAGAGTACTACAATCACTGAGCAGCAAATTATATCACCTGGGATGTATTTCAGTTATCTTGCAAACCTGGCCTGTTAGTGGGCCCTGTAGGCCAGGGTTGAGGACCACTGCTCTAAAGTACAGGGGGGGGGGGGGGGATTACAATAACCACCTCAATCACCAGGCTCCCCTACACCCTCTGAAATACCACCTGTGCCAGGGATATATAAAAAATCTCCAGGAAAGCTCTCCATTCTTGACACAGCTCCTCTCCCATGCCCTATTTACAGTGGTCACCCACCATTCCATACTGACCAGAAAGGGGCTAGGTTTTCCGCTCAAACTCAATGTCCAGCTAAGAGGTCAGTCTGAACACAGACAAATTCAGTTCAAGACTCCAATCACCCCTTCCTACAGTAGTAGGTCAATAAACTAGAGGAGTTAGAGTTGGGGAGTGTCACAGAAGGATGTCAAGACAGTTGTAGCTGCCAAAATATCAAGCATTTCAGAGGAAACTGCCTCAGTGGCAGTTGGCTCTGTCAGCTGTCACAATACATTTCCAACTACCTCTGCCTTCAGCTAGATGGGTCCATTGGTTGGGACTCCATACTAGATCACACTGAACCCAGAAACCCCATCTTGAAAATATACCCTGCAGAGGATGTGCCAGGCTTGGTGCGAAGGCCACCTCAACTATGGAGGAAGACAGGTTGCCCTCTTACCTGACCTGCTGTACAAAATGAATGCTTAGCTATACACTCGGCAGAGCAAGATGTGGTTCCCAAATAGCTAGTCAATACCACTCACTCAATTCTCACCTACCACAAAAAGCCTCGTTCTAGATGACCAGTGTGCAGAGCCTCCACTGAAGCCACTGGAGAACAAATCATGAACTGCAGAAGCTCCCAATAAAGGTATGACATGCCTTAATACTGCCACCCTGATGTACTCCCATCTTCCTTCCTGGTTCCTTATTCCACCAGCAATAGCTACCTATAGGAGGAAGAGCTGCCTGCTGCATTAAACAGGTTGTTTAACAGGCTGCTCAGAATGTGCACCATTCAATGCTTTGCATTTTCTGAATGAAAAGCATTCTGACTGGACAAGCTTGAGGTGGGCCAGTGAAAGCATTCTCTGAATGGCACTTATGTAAAGCAGGCCAGGCACTTGGCATGGGACCTAGATGCAGTGGAGCTCACTGAAGTAACAGTTTCTAATGCAGCTGCCAGATAAGGTGTATATTATCATTGGACACTTGGGGGGGGGGGGGAACCCCCACAATCTCCTGGACCTGACTGGGCTAACCATTCACAGCTATAAAAACCCTGGACAACTAGAAGGTTAAAAACTGGACAGTATTCCAAATGAAAACTAAAGATCTATATTAGGGTAGAGCTACATACCTAAACACGATTCTTTTGTCGAGCCCCTAGAGCAGGGCTTGACAAATCCCAGGTGGCAGGTCACTATGGCGACTAGAAATCCCATCCTGGCACCTGGGATTGGTCAGTTAATGACAGGGCAGGCTGCCACTCATGTGATCAGCGGCAGTAGCAGGGATGACGATGCCCTGAGGATGGAGCAGGAAGAGACAGCTCAGCAGCTGCTGACATCGGGAAGAGGGAATGGCCAGCAAAGTCAGTCAGTAAAGTTAGGGCTTCCCTGGGTGCCGGTCATCCATGCTGATGCTGCCCTCCCTCAAGGTATTGATGACAGAGGCAAAGGGAGTCCGTGGCCTGGCTCAGGGATGTTGGGGGCTCCGGAGTCTGCTTTCCTGGCATCAGAATGTCCTACTTCAGTGGCAGTGTAGTGGAAATCAGCCACAGAAGGCAGCAGAGGGAACGAAAGAGCAGGCATTCAGATATTGGGAGCCAGGGGGCTAAGGGAGGGGGGAGAGCTCATTGCTGCATCACCATCTCTACAAAAGATGTTCTGCAAGAGGGGGTGGGGGGGGGGGGAACTACTTGAGCTCCAATGTCAGAGGGAGGATTAGGTGGTTAGGAAAGGTTCCATCTGTGTTAATATGGCTACTACTTGGAAAAAGGGGGGGGGTGGGGGCTAAGCTCCCAGTTAAGATCTGATGGGGAGGAAAGGTGCCACTGATTCATACCATCGGGGAGGGCATGAGGAGATGACTGGCAGGCTTTTCTGTCTCCTGTTCTGTGCCAGGGGGGCGCGCAGATCCACCTGTGCCTTCCCCTAGCCATGTTAGCACACTTGAGAGCTCCTTTCCTGCTTCACTAGAGTTAGAGGAGCAGGATCACTTCTGGTGAATTGGAGGAACAGGCAGCAGCGTACACACTCCGGTACACGCTATGACTGGAGTCAGCCCACTAACCAACATGGCCGCCTCCAAGGCAGCAACTAGCAGGTGGACTAACGAATGGCCACTCATGCATGTACTGGCTGCCGGTGTGAAAAAAAAAAAAAAAAACCAAGAGGTCGAAACCTCCAATTATTCCTGCTGTAGAGTCAGACGGAAGTGAAGTGGGGGCAGGCGAGCCACCAAGGGAACCGAGAAGATAATCTGGGCTGCTCTGTGCAAAACCAGACACTTTACAATTACTAATTTCAGGGCATGGTTGGTGAGCCACCAGTCCACCAGAGTGACAACCTTGTCCCTGGGCTTCAGGTACACTGGTTCCGTGACCATGTCCAGGCCATTCCTGTGCACCCCTGGTAACTGTTATACTGTTATAATGGCATTTCCCATAGGTCTTAAATGCTTTACAGGAAATCGGCTGACATTTGGTCTTTGAAGAATGCAAACAGATCATTTGACTGGAGAAATCCAATCCTTGTAAAAAAATCTGTTTCAGTAACAAGTTTACTGGAAGAGATGATAGTATTGGGACCCATAAGGGAGCTCAAGGCTAGTAACAAGGGGGATAGGCACAGGTTGCCTCATTACATGCCACATCAATGGGAACAAAATGCATACAAAAACATTTTAGGTCAGCAGATGTGCCAGAGGAGCCCAAATAAAGCCAAAAAAGGAACAGGAAGACTTTTCCTGTGATCAGAGTCAGTTAATGAAATCCTGCATGGTGGAAGAACATTCATGGAGGAACCAGGGAGACGTGAGCAGCAGTAACCAACTGGATCCACTGGGAGAAGTTCTGCAAGCCATCTCAGAGCAGACCGATCACGAGTTTGAGAACCACTCCCTTTGTGCCTAGTCATATGCTGGTACCAAGACAGTAATACAAAGAAGCACCCAGGATATTAAACCAACTGCAGACACAGGAGGTTATTGCTGGAGTGACAATCACTGAGTCGTATGACACCAGTGACAGAAAGCTGCAGGAATTAATGGTGGTTTACATTTTTTTTGGGAATGTTGTATAGCCGAAGTAAAGTTGTTCAGAGGTGATCAAATACCAAAAGAAAGCTCCATTTGTAGGGGAAAAAAAAAAGAAATCAAATTGGGTACAGCCTCACGCGACTTCGCAATTGTCAGTTAAATTAACGCAGTGCTGCATTGCAAAAGAAATGGCCTGGTCATTAAAGGGGGTGAAACCGTCTGGTCCATAAGTGGTTAAAGGAGATGCAGGACTATCTGGCAAGTACTGGCTATGTGGTACATGTGACAACAATCTCCTGTATGGTTCATATGTCTGGGCTATGGGGTAGAGTGGCAAGACAGAGGCCTTTTCTGAACATCCAAGCTTAGCTACATTTTGCAACAAATCTTGAGGTCTCCCAAAGGCATGTGGGAAAAGGTTATGTCTGATGAAACCAAGGTTGAACTTTTTGGCCATAATTCCAAACGACGTTGGTGAAAAAAAAAAAAAAAAAAAACGCATTTCACCAAAAGAACACCATACTCACAGTGAAGCATGGTGGTGGCAGTATCATGCTTTGGGGCCGTTTTTCATCAGCTGGAACAGGGGCTTTAGTCAAAGCAGTGGGAATTATGAACAGTTCCAAATACCAGTCCAGTCATTAGCACAAAACATTCAGGCTTCTGCTAGAAAGCTTAACATGAAGAGGACTTCATTTTTCAGCATGACAATCCGAAGAATGCATCCAAAAACAAAGGAATGGCTTCACCAAAAGATTAAAGTTTTTGAACGGCCCAGCCAGAGCCCAGAACTAAATCAGATGAAAATCTGTGGGGTGATCTGAAGAGGGCTGTGCACAGGAGATGCCCTCAAAAATGAGATTGAGTTTTTGCAAAGCGTGGGCAAATATTGCCAAGTCAAGATGCATCATGTGGATACCCAAAAAGACTGAGTGCTGTAATAAAAGCAAAAAAGGTGCTTCAAAGTATTAAAAATCGTGCACACTTCTGCAACCATATTTTAGTTTATTTTTTTACTTTCTCCACCTAAAATCTCAAGTTTGGTCAATTGAGTTGTACCGTTTATAGGTCACCTTAGGTGGAAAAAGTGCTAAAATGATTTAGCTTGGTCTCATTTACATCACAGAAAACTGACATTTAACAGGGGTGTCTAGACTTGATATCCACACTGTATGCCAACTGACCTTACAAAAGTTTGGGAAGCGCTACACACAGGAGCCAATACCAGTTTTGGACTCCATACCAGTTTATTTTACAGTTTTTGGTTTCAAAATCGGAAAAATGTATTTTACAATAAACATAACATATGTATAGCTAGAGTCAGCAACATAAGTTAATCTGTTAGCAATGGGCCAAAGTGCCATTTTACTTGTCAACATGCAGGCTTTTGAAACCTCATTTTCACAAGAAAGCCTGATGTGTTACAACCAATAAGACTCCTTTCACACATGACTTGGGACGGTAAAGTTGCACCCCATGATATTCAATAAGTAAGGTTCATAACTGACTTCAGAGTGGTCCCTGCACTACTTGGTCTGACTTTGATGCCACTTGGTCCACAGACCAAGATTACACAGGCATTGCTTTAATTTGCATCAAAGGTGTGCAACTTTCAGGTCGCACAAGTGTCAAAGGGGTAAACTTCTTGAAGTGATAGGGACTATAGCCAAGAGTTTGCTAAAGAGATCAGCAGTAATCAGCACAGGTTTACAAAAGGGCGTTCTTGTCAAACCAATCTGTTAACATTCTACGAGGAGGTGAACTGAGCTAGATAGGGGAGACCAGTGGATGTGGTGTACCTGGATTTTGCTAAGGCATTTGATACAGTTCCCCACAAACGCTTAATTTATAAAATAAGGCCTGCAGGCATCAACCACAAGGTTTGCCCTTGGATAAAAAAACTTGTTAAAGGGGCGTATAAAAAAAAAAAAAAAAAAAAACTTTGTTAAAGGGGCATGTCCAAAGGGTGGTAATAAAGGACACAAATTCAGACTGGTCTGGGGTGGCAAGTGGGGTCCCAATTTTGTTCAATTTATTCATAAACAGCATTAAGGACGGGATCAGTAGCTCGATATCAAGTTTTTGCAGATGACACAAAAGTAGGGCAATAAGTTCACATCGTGAGGCATATCTTACAGAATGACCTGAACAAAACAGAGTTGGCAAGTACATAGCAAGTGAGGTTTAATGTGGAGAAGTGTAAGGTATTGCACTTGGACTAAAAACCAACACCCAATACACTTTGGGGGGGGGGGGGGCCTCGGGGAATCAAAGGAGAAAGATCTGGGAGTCTTAGTAGAAGATAGACTTAGTAATAGAATGCAATGTCAAGCTGCAGCTTCCAAAGCCAGCAGATTAGCTTGCATAAGGAAGGTGCTGTATTCCAGAGATAAACTATAATCCTACCACTTTATAAGTCACTGGTCCGATCAAATCTGGTGTATTCTGTCCAGTTCTGGTCGCCAGTCCTCAGAAGCGATGTGAAGGAGCTGGAGAGAGTCCAGAGGAGAGCAACTAAACTGATTAGGGGGATTGAAGGACCCCCAATTATGAAGAGTGCTTACAAGCGCTTAATTTATTCTCCCTGGAAAGGAGACGCCTGAGAGGTGACATGATGGCGATCTACAAATACCTCAACAATGTCAGCAAAAAAAAAAAACTGTTCAGGTCGCAACAAGTGCATGAGGACATGTGGCCATACAATGCGATGAGGAGAAGAGATTTAACCTTCGGCTACGCAGGGGGCTTTTTACAGTAAGGGCTACAAGATTATGGAATTCTCTACCTTAAATGGTAGTTACTGCAGGGAGTATGGCTACTTTTAAAGACCCTTGGACGTACATCAAGGATCAAAACAGTATGTGAGATGATTGCGTCCACACAGGTTGAACTGGATGGACTATAGTCTTTATTCAACCTCAACTACTAAGCAACTATGTAACTACTTTGACAACATTGTCACAAACGGAAAAGGGGGAACACCCCTGCCAGTGGAGGACCTGCGGTACCAAAAAGGGACTGGCGCAGCATATCCACCTTGTTTAAAATTTCACGTTCTGACACAATCAGTGCATCTACCAGTGTTCTCATGCACTGCTAGAAGAGCAGAGGAAACATCCTCACTGTCCGAGCACTCAGTGTGTGGACGCAGATCCAGTAGGATGATCTGTCTGCGGCAACTGAAACAAATTCAGGATCTGATGGACAGATGAGGCAGGTGAGGGCGGTGGACACTATATACTAAGGTTATCCGTAAAAACAATCAGGGGAGGGCCACCGACTGATCCCCACCAAGTGGGGGTTTGGGGGGGTCACCACCCAAGCCCCTGCACAGAGGCCTGGACAATAGGAAATAGTCCCCCATGATGCAGAGACGCAGGCAGGGTTTCAGAGGTCAAGTCTTGGGATATGGGGGGGGGGGGGGGGGAAGTGTGGGAACTCACCCAAGATTCCCTCCCAAAAGTACCTAAATATGTACGTATTCTGTGCAAATATCAGAGACCACCTTATATCAGAGTCCACTGCGTTCCCATTTACATCAGAGTTCCAACTTACATCAGAGCTCCCCTTCCCATCAGCGTCCAGAAAGTTCCCCTTTGCACCGTAAGTGAGAATCCTGCAGACAGGGCAGCCATCAGAAATTTTGGGGCCCCTTACAACACTCTAGGCCTGGGCCCCCCGGGGCCTGACCACCAACATTCCCCATGTCCCTCCCACTGGCCGTCCCACCGTTTCCACAATGTATCCCCAGACCCACCCAGAATTATCTGTATCCCTTTCTATAATGTATCCCCATCCCTGCCCAACATTATCCATCCCTTTCCACAATGTATCCCCCATCCCAGCCCAACATTATCCATCCCTTTCCACAATGTATCCCCCATCCCCGCCCAACATTATCCATCCCTTTCCACAATGTATCCCCCATCCCAGCCCAACATTATCCATCCCTTTCCACAATGTATCCCCCATCCCCACCCAGAATAATCCATCCCTTTCTGTAATGTATCCCCGTCCCCTCAAAGAATTATCCAACCCTTTCCACCCCCAAAATTATCCATCCCTTTCCACGAGGTATCCTCCATCCCCATACAGAATAATCCATCCCTTTCCACAATGTATCCCCTTCCCTGTCCAGAATAATCCATCCCTTTCCATAATGTATCCTCATCCCCACACAGAATTTTCCGCATTCCTTTCCACAATGTATTCCCCCCCCCATCCCTGCCCAGAATCCTGGAGATGATGCTGGGTAGGGATAGGGATACACTGTCGAAAGAGATGGATAATTCTGGACAGGGATGGGGATACATTGTGGAGAGGGATGGATTAATCTGGCCTGGGTGAGGATGATGGAGTTGCATTGTGAAAAGGGATGAGGATGATGGAGTTGCATAGATGGATGAGGATGATTCTGGGTGGGGATGAGGATGATGGAGTTGCATAGATGGATGAGGATGATTCTGGGTGGGGATGAGGATGATGGAGTTGCATAGATGGATGAGGATGATTCTGGGTGGGGATGAGGATGATGGAGTTGCATAGATGGAGGAGGAGGATGATTCTGGGTGGGGATGAAAGTTACATAGTGAAGGTGAAGGGACTCTCCACGATGTAACTCATCCTCACCCAGAATCATCCTCATCCATTTTCACAATGCATCTCCATCATGCCAGCTTGTCTGGTGTCCGTGTCCCATCTAAGGAGTCCAATCAACAGCACAGGCAGCCAGTACAGCAGTAGCACATCGCTGCACACATATAACTTGGTCAGTGACTTACCCTCCATGCTGATTCCGGCAAGGGCCCGGGTCACTTCCCCTATTGACCAGCTGAACACACCCCCATGCCCGAGTACTACTCAAATCAGATGATACCTAATTATCCTTCCAGCAGCAGGCTCCACCTCAGCAGGGAAAGAAACGAAGTGGAGCGAGCTGGCCAGGCTTACCTGCGGGGTGCGGGGTAGTGTCAGCGATCAGGACTGGTGAAAGGAATCACCAGGAAGTGCTCTCATCTCTTTTGCTGGCCGCCGCACAGGGGGGGGGGTGAGGGGTTGAGAGATTGCTGGTGACATGCATCACCAGCAATCTCCCACAAACCCCGCACGCAAACCAACACAACCCCCCCCCGCCACGCGAGGGGGGGGGCGTGAGTAGGGGACCAGGGCTGGCAGTGAAATGAATCCCGGCGGGTCAATGCTGCTGACATTTTCAAATGATGTAGGGGGTGCGGGCCGGGCCCCTTTGGTAGCTCGGGCCCCTTACAACTGTACTGCCTGTACCCCCCTGATGGCGGCCCTGCCTGCAGACTGATGTAAAGGGGGGGCAGTCCTGATATAAGGGGGAACCTTTATATCAGTGTTCCCCTTACATTGTATTCACTCCCCCTTACTTCAGTGAGCCCCCCCCCCCCCCAGACTGGCCTGGAAGCACTGTCACTGACCCCTTAGGTGCACCATGCTCTGGTTTTTATCCTATAGTCTCCTCACCAGGGTCCACATGTCTGACTTCTGTGATCCCCTCCCCCACTGACTCCTCTCCAGACACATGGTCAGAGGCTGAGGACATGGTACAGGCAGGGCAGCCATTAGAAATCATGGGGCCTCATACAGCATACTTGACAGCCCCCTCCCATCTGACGGGCCTGAGCCCGACTACCGCTCCCCTAGCTGGCAGGCAGCAAGAAAGGAGGCAGCGTGGAAAGTGTGCATTGGAGAAATAAGGAGGTGGCATGGCAAAACTGCACTAACAGTGGGAGGGTAGGTATCAGGTGTATGTATAAAGTTTACAAAATGCGGGTGTCAGGACTATAATGTATGGAGTGCAGGGGCCAGGACTATGTACCTTACAGTGTAGTATGCACTGTACAGTTTGCAGGAGTTAGGGGTTACATGCATAGTGCAGAGGTCAGGAGTGGGTAATGCAAAGAATGCAGGGGTCTGGGAAATGTAATGTACAGAATGCAGTGGCTAGGAGGGGTTAATGGCAAAGGCAGCACATGAGGGTATGAAAAAATATCGCCCAATCACGTTCCGTGGGCAAATGCATCCCACTCCACTGAATGACGCCTTACAACCATGTACAACAAATGCAGTTGAAGCGAGGTGGTGCAGGTTTAAGGTTTAAAATAGATGGTGAGGAGGCCTCAATGCTTACTTGCTGCCTGGCAAACACCCTCTGAAACGTGATCCATTGTGGTTCACTCTTCAGAGGGCAACACTTGTGTAACCCAATTTACAGCAATGCCCCTCAGATGTGTCCCTCTAAACGTGCTTGGTATTCGTCCTGGTTTACACGTGATGCAGGAACCCTGCAAATCCACTGTGGGGTCCTGCATCGTATGCAACTCGCAGGCAGTTCACACTTCCCATATGCGATTCGCTGGGGGTGTCAATACAAAGTTAATTACACCCAGATTAGTTCTCATATCGCCATGCGAACTGTCAACTCCACCATGGAATCGGATTACATAGGTGTGAACACCCACGCGATCCGATTCTGGTGCAGACCCAAAAAGGGTCCTGTGCGAGTTGTGCCCAAATCCGATGCAAATTCAGCCATACAGATTGTATGGCTGAATTTGCATCGCACACATCACATGCGATTTGCACAGCAGTGTGCTCCGAATCACATGCCATGTCCATCATCGCACATATGTGAACTGGCACTAAGACAAGAATTCAAATGATGCATTGTTAGCCCCCCCAGTACCTGGTCTGGACAGTCTTCTACCTCCGGCCTGGGTGCAGTGCTTGTCCTGCAGGTGGTTCCTCCTGGAGCTAGGAGACCAGCTGAGCACTGCTGGTACATCTGGGCCTCTCCCTTCCTGCTGGGCAACTAGGGCTGGAGGGAACTGGGAGGGTGAGGTAGAGTGGGCGGGGACTCCCAAATCCTGGCAGTGTCCACCATTTAGACAATCCCCCACCTGTGCAGCTATTTAGAAGCAAAATGTACCTGGGCCCCGTGTGTGCGGTGGGAGCGGGGACAGTAAGTGGACTATCAGTTCAGGTTTAGGAGGATTCAATCCGCTGCAGCATTCCCAGCCTGTCACAGTTTTCATATTGATGAGGCCGGTGACCAGGCTTCAACTGTGCAGCACACTGGCCGATTTGCCTAAACCCGAAACTGATAAAAAAAATGGTCCCCCTTGACAGTGGCCCTGCTTGCAGGATGCCGATGCTAATAGGAACAGCATTTCTGCTGTGGAAAAATTATGGGAACGCTGTTCCTGCAGGGTTTCCATTAGAAGTTAAATTGCCCCTACAGCGCCACCCCTTCCAACAAGGGAGGTGCCTAGCAGGCCACAAGTGCACTCATCCCAGCCAGGGACCCCCCCCCCCCTCCCCAACAGAGGCGGACTTCGCCACGGCCCAAGTTTATGTGGATGTCCAGCCACAAGCCTCAGCAGAGATAACCACCCAGGGGCAGCAGAGGGGAGGGCAGATGCCAAAACGGAAGGTAGCGGCTTCAGCCACACTTACTGGGACTGCCCCACATAGCTCCCAACCAGTAGGCTACAAAGCCGCAGCCTAAATTTGGGGCCTGGATCCAGCCGCATGAGGTGCAGACCTGCGGATGCCAAACAATCCACCCCTTCAGCAGGGAGCCTAGAGGACATCCCTGGCCTAGTCACCAACCCCCAGGGTGGCAGGGGAACCCTGCTAACCCCCCCCCCCCCCCATTGTGCACTAGGAAAAACCTGGTCAGCAGCACCTCCAACAAGCCACCCTTAAGATCATGTGGCAAAAGCCAGCTTATAACCTCTCTGGGTCCCATATCCACCCCAAAAAGCCTCCAGGGGTGTGGGGGAACACAGCTACTTGCCATACCAGGATGGGTGGGCACTACTCCATTGGGATGCAAGTGGCTGTCCGCCAGAAGGAATGCTGCGACTCAGGCCAAAGCCAGGTTTTATGCTCCCTTGCGAGACATTTAACTCACAGGCCAGCCCCCGCCCAGTAGGGCTCTGTTGCAGTCGACCCAACAGAGCTGAGGCCTGCGGGGACCCTCTAGATCTACATTATCCAGTCCATCGCCCGATCTGGCAGTTGGGAGAAAAAAAACGCGAAAATAAAAAGGAAAAAATTGCCAGGACCAGAAATCCCAGCAATGAACTAGGTTCTGATTAGGCATAGGCATAAAAAAAAAAAAAAAAAAAAAAAAAAAAAAAAAAAAAAAAAAAGCTGAGTGGGTGTATGTAAACCCCTGCCCATAGGCGTAGTCAAGCTTTTTCCTGCCTAGTGTTCTGCTCTTGTAGGGGGGGGGGGGGGGGGGGTAGTATAATCAAATGGTTAAGAATCAGGAGCTGTGTTGTCAATAAAGAAAGAAATATGGTTTTACCTTGCGAACATTGAATGGTTTTACTAGTGTGTGACAGACATGGAAGTTTGTTCCAAACATTTTTGAAAACTAACCACAGATCTTCTGTAGATGCATGCTGCCTCAAATCCTTCAGTCTTGTAATTGTAAGCCTAGACAGTCTCGATATGATGAGATTAGAGCTCTGTAGGAGCCAAATCCCCACTTCCAGGATTCCTTGTCATTTACACTTGTGCAACTTAAATGTGATTTCCCATTGCGACTTGTTTTGTTTGTGCTCTACAAAGTTGTTAAGACATGTGCAGAATGGAAACATTGTTTTAAACTTAGTTTAACAGGTTTAAATCAGTCCAAAATTGATCAACCAATTAGAAAAAAAAATAAATAAAAAATAAAGGAGCCCATGTGTCTAAAAACTAAAAAAAAAAATATACAAATTTTGTAAATTGAGTGCAGTGACTAAAAGATATTTGATGTCCTAAAATAATTTTGGCTCCCATAGACTGGCTGCAGTATGTACTGTGGTACACAGACTAGTCCTGTAAATTAAAGTACTCCCATTCTCCCAATGACATGTTAGGTGTATAAAAGACAGCTGTCCAAAGCAGAATCTTCCATTCAAAGACCTATCAAAGGACATCAGGGACAGGATTTTAGACCTGCATAAGGCTGGAATGGGCTACAAAGACCATCAGCAAGAAGCTTGGTGAGGAGACAACTGTTGGATCACTTCACAAAGGAACAAATACAAGTAAAACTACTAGTTGCCCCAGGTCTGGAACTCCATGCAAGACTTTGTCTAATGAGGCAAGGATAAATCATGAGAAAAGTGGGGGATTAGCCTAGAATACATGGGAGGAGTTTGTATCAAAGTAAATGATCTTTGTTTTTTGAACACCCACCCGTTCTACGTGCTCCCCATGTTGCAGTGGATTTGCACAGAGCAGCCCAGATCCTCATTGGGTGCCCTTCCTGGTAAATGCCCCGACAGCAAGCTATGGTGCACCCGAGTCACAGCTCCCTACGTCCCCTCCGCCGATTGGCTGACAGCAGCTGCCGATAGCACCGCTGCTGTGTCTCAGCAAATCAGGAGGGAGAGTCGAACAGCCGAGATATTGCTGGACAGATGGGGCTCAGGTAAGTATTAGCAGGCCGCTGCACACAGTTTAGCTTAATGCATAAAGATAAAAAAAAAACTTCACAACAACTCATTTAAGGCAGTCGGGATCAGTGTCAAACAAACCATTGCCAACGTTATACTGCCATGGATTGAAATCTTGTGTCCGTAAGGTCCCCCTCCTTAGGGGAGCACGTGTATGGGCCCGTCTAAAGCTTGCCAAACTTCTAAATGATTCAAAGAAATATTGGGAGAAAGTGCTGTGGTTAAGACGAGACCCAAAAAAGAAAATAAACTTGCAGCCACTGACATCACTGGCACATGCGCTCTGAACAGATATCTGAAGTTAATGGCAGCTCCTTCGCGCATGCGCAGGAGTGATTGTGTCTCTGGCCAGGCGGAAACCCGGAAGGTTTGGTTGTGCCAACAAAGAAGTGAAACACTACGTTTGGTCAATTCTGACCCTGATTTTGTCAAAAAAAAAAAAAAAAAAAAAAAAAAGTCAAGACAACGCACTAGATTAGGTTGCCATTATTAATTCTAAAAAGCACTGACAGGTACACCATGTAGATGTGTGATAGTTAAGCTTGTGATCAGACTTTCTGCTCACCAGCTATCCTTGTTAGTTTGTGTGGCACAAAACAATGCCTCTTCTACATAGACCAGGAAGAGAAAGGTTGGACACCCATGCCATAGTCTTCTCAGGAGTGAGCAAGAGAGTGGCCAAGTTCCTACATACAATGGCCCATAGGTAATGAAGCCACCTTAGCACAAGTTACAAACTGATCTATCCAATTCTGGACATACAATTCTCTAACTGTAGCTGTACAGAACAGTCCTAAAAGCAGGTTAACTGCCTGCGTTTACAGTATATTCATTAAGAAATGTGCTAATGCAGAATTGCCTCAGCAATTCTGAATGAAGCCTACAGCAGACAGGCACCCATGCCATTAGCTCCCCCACTATAAATGCCAGAGCTGCCATCAGGATTGAGTGCATGGCAATGCATGAGCGCTACAGCATGTCCAAGGCCACTTCTGTTGGCATGTGCAATTATGAAAGCTTGGTTTATTCTGCACCAAATCCATTTTCAGCAGAGGCATGGTCTCTACAATGTGGCGTTTCTGGCATTAGGTAGTCAGGGTCTTTACCACAAGACATCCATTGCTATGCATCTTAACCAAGTGTATCCTCCAATTCAAAGTAGCTTTAAGTAACACGAGTCAGTATGAGGGTGACCACATAACTGACCAGAATTAGAAGAGCATTGTGCCCAGTCACATTTCTCCAGGCTGTTGGGGCAGGGCAAAAAAAAAAAAAAAAAACCCACACACCTGGGACTCAAGTGCTCGATAATGCCTGCAGAAAAAATCATTGTTTTAGAGTGCCAACAGCAAAGTGAAAACACTATATCTTCGGTCAATTCTCTGACCCTGGTTCGGTCACAGGTCAATACCCACCAATGTCTGCAATACATGCAGAGGCCAGTGTTAGCGCCGGTTCACATTTGTGTGATCACAGAGCTTGCATGTAACTCGGAGCGCACAGCTCCTAAATTACATGCGATCTGTGCAGTGCAAATTTCAGCCACACAGTTTGTATGCCTGAATTTGCACCGCAATCAACACGCACATGACCCTTGTAGGACTACCATGCGATCCGATTCTGTGCGAACTTGCAGATCATGCTGCGATATGCGATCTCAACTGGGGGGGTGTCGTTAAACTTAATTGACACCCCCAGCATATTGCAGTGTGAACTGCCAGGGATGCGATGCAGGAACATGCTGTATATTCGCAGCGTCCCCGCATCACAGAAGTGTGAACTGGGACTTTAGCACTGGGTTCCTCCTGCAGTTAACCCTTGAGCGTTCTTATCCTCAGAATTGCTGCATTCATTGTGAGGGAACCGTGGAGCCTGTACCCTACAACCCCAGCACAGCATGTCACCAATCACTAGGGAGGGGGGGGGGGGGGGGGCCTAAGCTCAAACACCCTCTCCTCTACCAAAGCCACTACACCAAATCTCAGCAGGCTGCTTAAACACCCAGCATTACAGCCTTCCCTCCTTCCACTGCATGGTAGGCCTTTGCAATGCATTCACACTGACTCTCTTCATCCCCTTCTAAGCCCCGTTCCAATATGCCATGCACCCCTTAGTGACTTCAAGTGGTTGTAAAAGCAGAATTTTTTTTTTTTTTTTTTTTTTTTTTTTAAATCTTAATGAATTCAGAAAAGCCTTGTGGTGTGCAGTATACAACCCCCCCCCCCCCCATATGCAGCGATGTCCACAAGTGCCTCAGCTGTCTGGGACTTCCCTCCTGACAGACAACAGCAGGGGCACCATTTGCTTCTGCTGCCAAACTCAAGTTAGCCAGTCAGAAAAGCGAGGCAGGGCTTAACCACAGCTCTGGTTGGATGGATACATGGAGCTCTAGCGTGGCCCAGGTGCCCCCATAGCAATCGGTTTGCTGTGGGGGCACTGAGCAGGGAGGAGCCAGGAGCTCCAGCCAGAGACCCAAGGAGGATTGGGGATGGTCTGCACAAAACCACTGAACAGAGTAGGCAAGTATAACATGTTTGGTATTTTAGAGAAGGAAAAAACCCACAAGACTTATCACTTTGGTAAAAGGCAGATTGTTTTCAGCAACATCTCCCATAACATTCCTGTTCAAAAATCCTCCAAGGGTCCTTTTAGTGCATCTCTTGGGCTTCCTTGTGCCCTGCAAGATATCATACCTCATATAGGTTAGAGCCCTTATCCCTTAGAACCCTGACTGGGCTCCTACAGAGGGCGATAAGGTATCAAAGCATAACTCCATCCCAGGCACAGCTCTCCTCTTCCCCATCAGAGAACAAAGACAAGACTGCCAACCTAGAGTTCCCTTTTATATGCTTTGTCCAGCACTCTTTCCTGAAACTAGACCAGCAGAGGTAACCCAAACAGCACCACTTATGCTGGGCAACCAAAACCCTGCAGATCACCGTAAAAAAAAAAAAAAAAAAAAAAACAACATTTAACCCAGAAAATACTGAGCACAACCAACACAATAAATCAGTAAGCACCTGCTCACATGTGTGGCCAATTCATAATGTTCATGTCACCACATCACAGTAATGCATAAAAGCAAATCCGGTAGGTCTTTAGCATTGCCTTGCTGTTCAACAGTTGAGAGAACTGCATTCTGGTAAATCTCATTTCCTCCCTGCACCCCTAATACCACAGCAATATAATAAAAGACAGCACTGGTGTGAACTAGGCACCATACATGGGAGTAAAGCCCCGTACACACGTACAGAGCGTCGGCATACAAACGTTCGTCTTTTCTCCCCGGGATGTCGGTGTCTGTTGAAAAGTGCAAAGACTGCCCAAGAATTTTGTCCGCCGACTACAGCTGACTGCAGAAGTGATGTCATGTAATGGTTAACTTTCCCTGTGTTTTCTTTTCTGAGCATGCCCAGTCTTGCAAATCTGCGGTCTGTCGGCAGAATTCTGTACTGACTGGCGAAAAATCGTCCGTTCTGGTGTCGGCATACAAAAATTTTAATGCTTGCAAGAAAGACTCTTGTCCGCAGAATGTGCGCAGACAGCTGTCGGAGGCACCATACTAACAAGCGTACAATCGGCAGATCTTTCGTCCGCCGACGTTTGTATGCCGACGATCGGTACGTGTGTACGGGCCTTCAGTCACACATGTGCAAGTCATAAGTCTTAACTGTCAAGTCTCAAGCAAGTCCCAAGTTACTGTGGCAAAAAGCAAGCAAGTCCCTGCTAGAAGTCAAGTCACAAATCAAGTCAAAATACTAATCTACCCCAATTTTCACCTTTAAAATCAGTTAAAATAAGTCAGTGGTCAGTAAAGGTTTTATTTTCAACATTAACAAAACTGCTTAATGCTTTTTTCTTGGCATATTAGACACTTTGAATGCCCAAACAACTCAAATCTTTTGTACGGTCATGTTTCAACACTAAAAACAGGTTAAGTATTTCCATTGTCCTAAAAATCAGACCACACTAAGGGGTTTTAAGTGACTGGTGTCAGAAACATAACAGGCACATCCATTTTGCTTTAACACATCGAGAAAATGCAAATATACAACATAAAAAATTAAAGTCATTTCGAGTAATGTCTCAAGTCAGTCAAGTCTCAAGTCATGAATACCGAGTCAAAGTCAAGTCTCAATTTTAGTCAAGCAAGTCTCAAGTCCTCAAACTGGTGACTGGAGTCTGACTCAAGTCATGTGACTGAGTCCCCAACCTCTGCTAGGCACACTTAAATTTATACTGCCAGGAAAAAAAACCTGTAAAAAAAAACGTGCTTTTAGTAGCCTTTTCCATTGGCATTATTGCACGTTTGGACAGGTTGGCTTTTAGCAGCGTTTTTTCTACCTCCATTCAAAATTAATGGTTGCCTAGGAGCCGTCTGATACAGCTTTTAGCCCATTGATTGGAATGGAAGTGGCATTACAAGTTAGATCAGGATGATGAGACTTGTGCTCGGAGAATCTTGAGGGGTAACTCCACACCAAAATGGGGCAAAAATTACTTTATACCAGACCCTTATCCAAGCATGCAGCCCGGCAGGCCAGGAAAGGAGGGGGGGGCGAGCGAGCCCCACGCCAACATCAGGGGGGGTGCTTTGGGGCAGGTCTGGACCCCCACCCATTCACCCCATAAAAAGGCAGTGTATGTAAATAATGACGAGACGTTTTGTGAAGTTTGTTAAAAATCTTCCTCTGGTCTTCTCCCCTCTGACATCTCTGGTCTATGCAGCTTGTTATATAGCCATTAGGGGCATGGCCTCCCAACAACGTCATCTGGAGACCCCGCCCCTTATGTCATATGGCACCCCAAAAGCTATACAACAAGCTTCATAGACTTGAGGGGAGAAGAGCGGAGGAAGACTTAAACGTCTCCAGTCATTTACATACACTGCCTTTTATGGGGTGAATGGGTACAATGTACCCCATTCACATAGGGAGGGGGTCTGGGATCTGGGGGCCCCCTTGTTAGAGACTTCCAGATTCCGATAAACCCCCTGCCCACAGACAACCCCACAACCACCCCCCTGGGTTGTCGGGAAGAGGCCCTTGTTCTCAACATGGGGCCAAGGTGCTTTGGGGTGTATTGAGGGCGTAAACACAGCCATCTGTCATTCTCCCTTAGATCATGACAGAGGCTATGCGATCTACAGGATCGTATGTCTCTGGTTACATCACAAGCCATGCCCCCACAGTTAGAATCACACCCCTAGGGATAGATTTAACCCACTGACCACCAATATGTTAACCTCTTCCCTGCCAGTGTCATTTTTACAGTGACAGCAACAGTGCATATTTATTGCACCGATTACCGTAGTAATGTCACTGGTACTCCCAAAAGTGTCAAAAATGTCAGTCAGGGGGTCCGATCTGTCCGCAAAAAAAAAAAAAAAGTTTGGGGGTTCGAAGTAATTTATCAGAGATCAGCGATGGTGAACCTTGGCACTACATTTCCCATGATGCTCATGCACTCTGCAGTGTAGTTAGACATCATGGGAAATTTCCCCAAACATCTGGGGTGCTGAGGTTCACCACCACTGCCCTAGAGAATAAAATGGCGATCGTAGCGATCTTTTATGTCATTGTATTAGCACCAAAGTATTTCAAACGCAATTTGTTGGGAAACAAAAAAAAAAAAAAAAAAAAAAAAAAAAAAAAAAAAAAAAAAAAAAAAAAAAAAAAAAAAAAAAAAAAACTTGAATTTAAACTAAACCGTAAAGTTAGCCCAATTTTTTGTATGATGTAAAAACTAGGTTATGCTGAGAAATGTAATCTTTATTCCAAGCAAAAAATCGTGATTCATCTTATCCAGAATGGTGCAGCTCTATTGCTTACAAAAGCTCATGTTAAAAAATTGTAAACATTACAAAAAAAGAAATCCCAAGATTAAGCCTGGAAAGAGTCCTTCAGAATGAAAGTGATATTCTACCAGCCAATATACATGTGAAGACCACCACCAGAGAGAAAAGGAGATGTGAAGATCAGGTGCTTTGCTAGGTGGGAAAAAGACTAGGGGCTTCAGCCCGAAGGTAAATTGATAGCCACTCCCACATTTTAAAGCAAGTCCCGCCCAGTGTTGGGGTAGTTACTCAAAAAAATGTAACTAGTTACTTCTGTAAATTGCAATGAGATTACTTTACTAGTTACTGCATTTGAAAAGTAACTTCACTACTTATTACTAGGGATGCACCGAAATGAAATTCTTGGCCGAAGCCGAATAATAATGAAATGCTTGGCCGAAGGCCGAATACCGAACACGGTGTTTCGCATTTTTTCCATTTATTTTGCCAATTTTTAGGGGGCACGCTGATGGGCACATTTTATGTTAGTGGGCATGCTGATGGGCACATTTTATGTTAGGGGGCACTCTGATGGGCAAAACATTTAAATCAGCGTTGCTCTTAACATAAAATATGCCCATTAGCGTGCCCCTTAAAATAAAATATGCTCATCAGAGTGCCCCTTAACATAAAATATGCTCATCAGCATGTCCCTTAGCATAAAATAAGGGGCACGCTGATGGCCACATTTTATGTCAAGGGAGAACTCTGTTGCACATTTTTTTTCTTTTTTTTTTTTTTTTTAAGGGGCACTTTATAGGGCACTCTAATGTAATGAGCATGGCAAGTGGCAACATCATATGGCAGTCTGCACACTAATGCTTGTGCAGCTGCCAGCTACTGTATTCTCCCCCAAATGTGCTCAGCTCCACATCACATACCTGAACTGCAGCCAGAGCCAAAAGCCGCGAACAGGGGGGGGTGGGGCGTGGACCTAGTGTGAAGGAGCCGCAGTCAGGAGCAGGGGGCGGGATGCGCGCGTGACGTCACACCCCCTACTCGCGGCCGGACAGGACACTGGTGGCGTGTGAGAAGGGAGCCGCAATGAGGAAGGTGAGCGGTCAGGGCGGAAGCTGACATTGTTCGGCTCAAAATTATTCGGCCTTTTGACTTATTCGGCCGAACGCCGAAAGTGCTACTTTATTTTCGGCCGAATAATGTTCGGCCGCCGAATATTCGGTGCATCCCTACTTATTACTTTACCTTCCTCTTTCTTAATTGACCGTGTAGAAGAAGATATATGACACCCTTTCTGCATAGAGTTTATTGTATAAACACAGGCTTTGGGAAACATGAGAACAAAACCTGAAAAAAACAGAACAAAACATAAAGTGCAACAAAAAGTCATAGACTTCATCCCTCTCTATTCTTCGAAATAACGATTGTATCGCACGGCTTGGGTAACGCAGGAAAGCGCATTCTTATAGCCTAGGAAAGTAGTGTAGTTACCTCCTATAGCCTAGTAAAGTAGTGTAGTTACCAACATTAGTATTGTAACTAGTTACTTTACTTCGTTACCAAAAAAAGTAATGTAGTTACTGTAATCAGTTACTTTGTAACTAGTTACCGCCAACACTGGTCCCACCCGAGCTCCACCCAATGCCCCCCCCCCCTCACCCACCATAAAAACGTTCTATGAACCCATTATGACACCAAATCTTGGAATAATCAACAATTCGGAGTATTATATAAACCTATATTTAAAACGGCAGTAATCTCATGCAGATTATATATCTCCACACACACATCAAAACACACTGGCAGACTATGGTGTACATTATGAATCTGAATTTCTCAGTCCGCTTCGGCAGTTCTCCGAAGAAAATTATCTCCTCTGGCACCCTGTTTATGAAGTGGAGAACTTCTCCTCTGTCCACCCTGTGAAAACTAAAGTGTTTCCTCTGAGCACGGCTGAGATTCGTGTAGATAAGTGAATGGGCCACCTGTAATCTCGAGAGACATAGTGAGATTACAGTACGAGAAAAATCTCATACTGTAATCTGTTTATTAAGCAGTAATAGATTCTCACTGCTGAGTACATGTGCATTCGACCCCCACTAATGTTAACATACATAAATAGGAGGGGGACATGTTTACAGTGTTGGGAGGGGTCTGATTGAGGAAGGAGGAAGTCAAGAACCTTCCTTCTTCCCACTGAGTTCTCCCCGATTCTGTCTTCTCTCCCTGATTCACCAGCCTGGAGGTGGTGAATCTGGGAGTGTAAATTCTGGCACACATTGCCAGTGATGTGCGGAGATCACAGCTTCATAAACTGCCCATTCCTGTGTCAGTCAATGACAGATTCTTGGTGTGCGGTGAATATGTTCTCCCCTGATCTGTTTCATAAACAGATAATGATCCATGATGAGCTGCGATCAGCAGGATCACTGCTCATCTCAAGTTTCATAAAAACGGACACCTATATAACAGAGCTTATGTGGATGCTATGGAGCCTAGAGACAAGGAGCCCTCAGTGGAGTCTACAAAAGTTTTTTTTTTTTTTTTTAATACAAATATCACCCCAGCTGTATTGCATTCTCCTACTTCCATCTTAACTCTTCCTGGTAGTGCACTGTGCATGATCCACTGCAATTCAAAGATGTAAGCTGGCTTTCCTCCAGGCTCTGCTCCAGGATCACTGTCTCTGCGCCCCGTGCGGGCCTCCCCCGGCTCCAAGCTAAGCCCGCGCTGCTGCATGACTAGGGAGGTGGCCAGGGGGTGAAGTCAATTGTAGGAGCAGAGGAGGAATTTGAAATCTTCCTCTGTTCTGACCGTTGCCCGTGCTCTGCTGCAATCATGTGATGCTGATGTCACTGGTTGCTAGATGCCAAGTGGCATACTAGCAACCAGTGTAGGCAGCAGAGCCAGGCTGAGAACACTGTTCTGACAGATTGCTATACCCGTCAGTTTTCTATACCCCCGGCACGTCATGAAATAGCTGTGCGAGTCATAGTGCACATGCACACAAGACATTTGAGGCGGGACGGAGTTGCCGCCATCAAGTCGACAGGGTATAGCAACCTTTCACAATCGAGTCCTTACAGGGGGCAGGGCCGAATATTTTGCGAGCCGACTTAGAGGAGGCGGGCGGGAGGGTAGAACCGAGGAGGCAGGAAGGAGGTGCGGCCGTGTCATTAATACAGGCCTTCTAGCTATTTAAAAGCAGCTCCTCCTGTTATACATTTAATACATAAGAAATACTACATCTTTTATAACTACTAAAGATAATACCAAATTTAAAAAAGTAGGATTCAAAATTCATTTATATAAATTGAACTAAATATATATATTTTTATTTGATCAGGAGAACAGCCCTCCATTGATATAACTGAGCTAGAGGCATGGCTGCATGATGGGGGGGGGGGGGAAACACTGGTTACATGAACGGCGAGGGACAGGCTGCATGATGGCAGGGACAGGGGACACAAGCTGATTGGGGGGGGGGGGGGAATACACCCCTTGCATGCCAAATGGTCAGTGCCTATTCCTGGGGATTTCACAGCAACTGTAGCATAACGATGGGGGAATTGGTCAGTGGGGCAGAATGAGCGGTTAGAGGAGTGGGGGGCCTGTCATGTTACTATAGGTAGTCATGGTAGGGAAAGTAGAGGGGGCCACAGCTCAGGCCCTGAATGAGTCCAGGGTCCCAAATTTGGCACAGATAGGGGAGATCTTAATTTACCACTCAAAATGTTGGAGTAGCTAGCCTGAAATTCTGGTCAACTTTTTCAGGGGCGTCACAAGGGGGGGGGGGTGACCACTCTGCCTGAGGTGGGAGCCCAAGCTTCCGATCCGCTTCTCTTCATCTATGTGGGCAGGCCGGCATCGCCGCTGCACGGTGTGATGTGAAGGAGAACTGGAGAAGGACTTCTCTCCTCTTGCTCCTCCACCCGTCCTGAGCCTTATGCGGGTGGAGGCAGAGCCAGTCACGGTGACGGCAACGCAGTGTCAGAAAATACCAACCCAACTCAAATAAGAGGGGCGGGTACTGCATCCTGTCAATGATCAGAGAAAAGGATTTTACGGGAAAAAAAAATTTTTTCTCTATCATTCCATTGATTGACGCAGTCTCTGATCTTCATATCATTAGGGAAGTCTCAAAGCAGTGCCATAAAAATGAGTGGGAACCCTGACTAGGAAGATTAAAAAAACTGACATCCTATAGCAGAGAGGGTATACCCCCTGGGACTGCAAGAGGGGTAGCCAGAACTTTTTCTGCCTAGTGCGAGGTGAAAATAGTGCAATTAAACTTAAGATGCCCAGACAGATACAAGGTGCTTCTTTTTTATTTGTGCTGTGAAACATACTGAAGTTACAGACTATCAGATGCAGTGCTTGTCTCAGCAATCAGTTTATTCAGCCTTAGTGTCAGTGTGAATTTGCTATTCCTCCTCCATGCGCAAGGGCCACTCCCCAGACAAGGGGATGAATAGAAGTGAAAAAACCCACACAAAGCATTAACCTCCTGTAAATTGACATACCTGTACGTCGGCTCGGAGAAGTGGTACCGGGGATGATGTCTGCAGCTGCAGGCATCAACCCGGTACTGTTCTTTAGAGCCGACGGTTGGCTTCCAGAAGCCAACAACCGATGCAGCGTGGGAGCCACTCTACCGTTATCCCAGCAAGCAGAAGGGGACATCCACTTTGCCTGGGTCTCCCGTCCCACCATAGACCCGAACAACCAGCCAGCTGGTTAGAGTCTGATCCAACCCGGATTCGGCTTTGATTGGGTCTCCAATGTAGCAACCTGAAGGGACGTCACTTCTGGTTTACTTGGCGGCCAACGGTGCCTAATAAAACAAAAAAAAAAAAAAAAAAACACCACACAGCATTTCTCAATGGCTGCAAGAATGCAGCCAGAGAGAAATTCTGCCATTGTGGCTGTGAAAGCAGCCAGTGTAAACCCCCCACAGTTGGTACCTGGTAACTCCAAGAAGTCTTCCAGGGCAGCACCTGAGAGGGAGGGGGAAGACTGGAGCAGCTTGCGACCAAATATCTGGTCCTGATTGGACAGCTGATTTGATATGGTTGGGCCGCGACTCCACTCAGCCTCAGCAGGGCAAGGTATAGTGCTTGGTAAGCTGTTGAATCGCAAGCTTTATCCATCTGGCTATCTGATGCCGACTTACCTTGGTTCACTCCTTCATGGAGGATGAACAGAGTGGTTGTTTTTTTTCCACTTTAGTTCAATGCAAGTTATCAGGATCTTACATCTGGCTTGTTGTAAGCAACTCATTTCTTGCTATCCATTGCATTTGGAAGGGAAGGAATAACCACCTAAATTCTGTGGAAAGTTGGATACTTGTAGGAGGGCTGGGTCT